>NC_090417.1:2515230-2815230 GCF_036365525.1 Heterodontus francisci
CTCTTCCCTCCCCTCTTCCTCCCCTCCTCTCTTCTCTTCGCTTCTCTTCCCCCACCCTCTCCCCTTCTCCTCTTCGCTTCTCCCCACCCTCCACTCTTCTCTCCTCCCCTCCCCTCCTCTTCACCCCACCCTCCTTCTCATCCCCTCCCTTCTCTTCTACCCGCCCCTCACATCTTCTCCCCTCCCCTCTCTTCTCTCCTCCTCTTCCCTCTTTTCTCTTCTCTTCTCCACTCCCCTCTTCTCTCTTCCCCTCTCCGCTTCTTCCCTGCCCTCCACTCTTCGCTCCTCTTCTCCCCTCCCCTCTTCTCTCCTCCCTCTCTTCCCCTCGCCTCCCTCCCTTCTCCACTCCCCTCTCCTCCCCCCTTCTCTTCTCTCTTCCCCTCCCCTTTTCTCCCTTCTCCCCTCCTCTTCTCTAATCACCTCTTCTCCCCTCCCTGCTTCACCCCACCCTCCCCTCTTCCCTTCTCCCCTCCCCTCTTCTCTTTTCCCCACTCTCCCCTCTTCCCCCTTCACCCCACCCTCCCCTCTTCTCTTCTCCTCTCTCCTCGCCCCTCCCCTCTTCTCTTCGCTTCTCCCCACCCTTCTCTTCTCCCCTCCCCTCACCACCCCTCTTCTCTTCGCTGCTCCTCTCGTCCCCTCCCTTCTCTTCTGCCCACCCTCCCCTCCTCTCTTCTCTTCTCCCTTCCCCCCTCTCTTCTCTTCTCTCCTCCCCTCTCCTCTTCTTTTCTCTCTCCTCCTCTCCCCTCTTTTCTCTTCTCCACTCCCCTCTCCTCTCCTCTCCCGCTTCTCCCCTGCCCTCCTCTCTCCTCCCCTCTTCTCCCCTCCCTTCTCGCCTCTTGCCCCCCCCCTCTTCTCTTCTCCCCTCCCCCCCCTTCTCCCCTTCTTCCCTCCCCTCTCCTCTCCTCTTCTTCCCTCCCCTCTCCTCTCCTCTTCTCCACTCCCCCCCTTCTCTTCTCTTCTCCCCTCCTCGCTTCTCCCCACCCTCCCTCCCCTCTTCTCTTCTCTCCTCCCCTCCCCCCTTCTCTTCTCTCTTCCCCTCTTTTTCTCCCCTCTTCTCTCCCCACCCTCCCTTCACTTCTCTTCTCCCCTCTTTTCTCTCTTCTCCCCTCTTCCCCCTTCTCTCTCCTCTTCTCCCCTCCCCTCTTCTCTCTTCCCCTTTTCTCACCTCTTCTCCCTTCTCCTCTCCTCTTCTCCCCTCCCTTCCCCCTCTCTTCTCTTCTCTCCTCACCTCCACTCTCCTCCCCTCCCCTCTTCTCCACTCTCTTCTCCCCACCCTCCCCTCTCCTCTTCTCTCTTCTCTTCGCTGCTCCTCTCGTCCCCTCCCTTCTCTTCTGCCCACCCTCCCCTCCCCTCCTCTACTCTTCTTTGCTCCTCTCGGCCCCTCACCTCTTCTCCCCTCCCTTCTCTTCTCCCTTCCCCCTTCTCTTCTCTCCTCCACTCCCCTCCCCTCTTCTCTTCCCCTCTCCGCTTCTCCCCTGCCCTCCACTCTTCTCTCCTCCCCTCCCCTCTTTTCTCCTCTCCCCTCTTCTCTCTTCCCCTCCCCTCTCCGCTTCTCGCCTCTTGCCCCTCTTCTCTTCTCCCCTCCCCCCCTCTCCCCCTCTCCCCTCCCCGCTTCTCTTCTCTCCACTCCCCTCCCCTCCCCCCTTCTCCTCTCTCCTCTCCTCCCACCTCCCTCCTCTTCTCTTCTCCCCACCCTTCACTTCTCTTCTCCAATCACCTCTCCTCCCCTCCCCCCCCCTTCTCTTCTCTCTTCCCCTCTTCTCTCCCCTCCCTTCTCCCCTCTTCTCTTCTCTAATCACCTCTTCTCCCCTCCCCGCTTCACCCCACCCTCCCCTCCCTTCTCCCTCTTTTCTCCCCTCTTCTCTTTTCCCACCCTCTCTTCGCTTCTCCCCACCCTTCACTTCTCTTCTCTTTGCTTCTCCCCTCCCCACCCCCCCTCTTCTCCCTTCACTTCTCCCCTCCCTTCACTTCTCTTCTCCCTCTTTTCTCCCTTCTCCCCACCCTCCCCTCTCCGCTTCTCCCCTCCCCTCTTTTCTCTTCTCTCTTCTCCCCACCCTCCCCTCCCTCTTCTCTTCTCCCCTCCCCTCTTCTCTCCTCTTCTCTCTTCCCCCCTCTTTTCTCCCCACCCTTCCCCCTTCTCTCTCCTCTTTGCTTCTCACCTCCCCCCTTCTCTCTCCTCTTCTACCCTTTTCTCCACACCTCTTCTCTCTTCTCCCTGCCCCTCTTCTCTTCGCTTATCCCCTCCCCTCTTCTGTTCTCTTCTACCCTCCCCTCTTCTCACCTCCCCTCTTTTCTCTTCTCTTCTCCCCTCCCCTTCTCCCCCCTCCCCTCTCCCCTGCCCTCCACTCTTCTCTCCTCCTCTCCCACCCTCCCTCTCCGCTTCTCGCCTCTTGCCCCTCCCCACTTCTCTTCTCTCCCTCACCTTCCCTCTTCTCTTCTCTTCTCCCCACCCTCCCCTCCCCTCTTCTCTTCTCTCCTCCCCTCCCCCTTCTCTCTTCCCCTCTTCTCTCCCCCTTCTCCCCTCTTCTCTTCTCTAATCACCTCTTCTCCCCTCCCCGCTTCACCCCACCCTCCCCTTCTCCCCTCCCCTCCCCTCTTCTCTTCTCCCCTCTTTTCTCCCCTCCCCTATTCACTTCACCCCACCCTCCTCTCTTCCTCCTCTTCCTCCCCCCTCCTCTCTTCTCTTCGCTTCCCCCCACCCTCTCCGCTTCTCGCCTCCCCCCTTCTCCTCTTCTCCCCTCTCTTCTCTTCTCTCTTCCCCTTTTCTCACCTCTTCTCCCCTCCCCTCTTATCTTCTCCTCTACTCCCCTTCTCTTCACCCCACCCTCCCTTCTCTTCTCCCCTCCCCTCCTCTCACCTCTTCGCTGCTCCTCTCATCCCCTCCCTTCTCTTCTCTCCCCACCCTCCCCTCCCCTCTTCGCCTCTTGCCCCTCTCTTCTCCCCTCCCCCCTTCTCCCCCTCTCCCCTCCCCTCCCCGCTTCTCTTCTCTCCCTCACCTTCCCTCTTCTCTTCTCCCCACCCTCCCCTCTCCACTTCTCCTCTCTTCTTCCCTCCCCTCTTCGCTCCTCTTCTCCACTCCCCTCCCCTCCCCCCCTTCTCTTCTCTCCTTCTCCCTCCTCTTCTCTTCTCCCCTCCCCTTCCCTTTTCTCCCCGCTTCACCCCACCCCCCCCCCCCCCCCCCCCCCCCCCCCCCCCCCCCCTCCCCCCCCCCCCCCCCCCCCCCCCCCCCCCCCCCCACCCCCCCACCCCCCCCCCCCCCCCCCCTCTCCCCCCCCCTCCCCCCTCCCCCCCCCCCCCCCCCCCCCCCCCCCCCCCCCCCCCCCCCCCCCCCCCCCCCCCCCCCCCCCCCCCCCCCCCCCCCCCCCCCTCCCCCCCCCCCCCCCCCCCCCCCCCCCCCCCCCCCCCCCCCCCCCCCCTCTTCCCCTCTCCCCTCTCCCCTCCCCCCTTCTCTTCTCCCCTCCCCTCTTCTCCTCTCTTCTCCCTTTCCTCCCCACCCTTCTCTTCACTTCACCCCACCCTCCCTTCTCTTCTCCCCGCCCCTCCCCTCTTCTCTTCTCTCCTCCCCTCCCCGCTTCACCCCACCCTCCCCTCTCCCTCTCCCCTCCCCCCTTCTCTTCTCCCCTCCCCTCTTCTCCTCTTCTCCCCTCTCTTCCCCTTTTCTCACCTCTTCTCCCTTTCCTCCCCTCCCCTACTCTTCTCCCCACCCTTCTCTTCACTTCACCCCACCCTCCCTTCTCTTCTCCCCGCCCCTCCCCTCTTCTCTTCTCTCCTCACCTCTTCTCTTCTCCACTCCCCTCTCCCCTCTTTTCTCTTCTCCCCCCCTCTTTTCTCTTCCCCTCCCCTCTCCGCTTCTCGCCTCTTGCCCCTCTTCTCTTCTCTCCCTCACCTTCCCTCTTCTCTCCACTCCCCTCCCCTCCCCCCTTCTCTCCTCCCCTCCCCTCTTCTCTCCCTCACCTTCCCTCTTCTCCACTCTTCTCTCCTCCCTCCCTTCTTCTCCACTCCCCTCCCCTTCACTTCTCCTCTCCCCTCTTCCCCCTTCTCTCTCCTCTTCTCCCCTCTTTCCTCCCCTCTTCTCTTCCCTCGCCCTCTTCCCCCACCCTCTCCGCTTCTCCCTTCTCTTGTCTCTTCCCCTTTTCTCACCTCTTCTCCCTTTCCCCCTCTCTTCTCTTCTCCTCTCTCCTCTTCTCTTCACTCTCACCTCCCCTCTTCTCTTCGCTGCTCCTCTCGTCCCCTCCCTTCTCTTCTGCCCACCCTCCCCTCTCTTCTCCCCTCTTCTCTTCGTTGCTCCTCTCGTCCCCTCCCTTCTCTTCTCCCCGCCCCTCACCTCTTCTCCCCTCCCCTCTTCTTTTCTTTCTCCTCTTCTCCACTCCCCTCTCCGCTTCTGCCCTCCACTCTTCTCTCCTCCCCACCCTCCCTTCTCCCCTCTTCTCCCCTCCCCTCTCCGCTTCTCGCCTCTTGCCCCTCTTCTCTTCTCCCCTCCCCCCCTTCTCCCCCTCTTCTCCCTCCCCTCTTTTCTCCCCTCACCCCACCCTCCCCTCTTCCTCCCCTCCTCTCTTCTCTTCGCTTCTCTTCCCCCCACCCTCTCCTCTTCGCTTCTCCCCACCCTCCACTCTTCTCTCCTCCCCTCCCCTCTCTTCTCTCCTCCTTTCTCTTCTCTTCTCCACTCCCCTCTTCTCTCTTCCCCTCTCCGCTTCTTCCCTGCCCTCCACTCTTCGCTCCTCTTCTCCCCTCCCCTCTCTTCGCTTCTCCCCTCCCCGCTTCTCTCCCTCACCTTCCCTCTTCTCTTCTCTTCTCTCCCTTCTCCCCTCCTCTTCTCTAATCACCGCTTCACCCCACCCTCCCCTCTTCCCTTCTCCCCTCCCCTCCCCTCTTCTCTTCGCTTCTCCCCACCCTTCTCTTCTCCCCTCGCCTCTTGCCCCTCCCCTCTTCTCTTCTCCCCTCCCCCCCCTTCTCCCCCTCTCCTCTTCTCTTCTCCACTCCCCCCCTTCTCTTCTCTTCTCCCCACCCTCCCTTCTCTTCTCCCTTCCCCCCTCTCTTCTCTTCTCCCCTCCCCTCCCCCCCTTCTCCCCCTCCCTCTTCTCCACTCTTCTCTCTCTTCTCCCCACCCTCCCCTCTCCTCTTCTTCCCTCTCCGCTTCACCCCACCCTCTCCTCTCTTCTCCCTCCGCTCTTTTCTCCCCTATTCGCTTCACCCCACCCTCCCCTCTTCTCTTCGCCCCTCTTCGCTTCTCCCCCTCTTCCCTTCTCCCCGCCCCTCTTCTCTTGTCTCCTACCCTCCTCCCTTCGCTTCACCCCACCCTCCCCTCTTCTCCCTTCACCCCTCTTCTCTTCTCCCCTCCCCCCTTCACCCCACCCTCCCCTCTCTTCCCCCCTCTTTTCTCCCCACCCTTCCCCCTTCTGTCCCCTCTTCTACCCTTTTCTCCCCGCCCCACACCTCTTCTCCCTTCTCCCCTCCCCTTCTCTCCCTCTCTTCTCCCCGCTTCTCCCCTCTACTCTCCTCTCTTCTCCCCACCCTCACTTCTCTCCTCCCCTCCCCCTTCACTTCTCTTATCACCTCCCCACCCTCCCCTCTTCACTTCACCCCTCCCCTCTTCCCCCCCCCACCCTCTCCGCTTCTCGCCTCCCCCCTTCTCCCCTCTCTTCCCCTTTTCTCCCCTCTTCGCTCCTCTCCTCCCCTCCACTCTACTCCCCCTCCCCTCCTCTTCTCTTCTCCCCTCCTCTCACCTCCCCTCTTCTCTTCGCTGCTCTTCTCATCCCCTCCCTTCTCTTCTCTCCCCTCCCTTCACTTCTCTTCTCCCTTCTCCCCTCCCCGCTTCACCCCACTCTTCTACCCACCCCTTCCCTCTTCTCCTCTCTCCTCACCTCCCCTCTTCTCTTTTCTCCCTTCTCCCCTCCCCGCTTCACCCCACCCTCCCCTCTCTTCGTTGCTCCTCTCGTCCCCTCCCTTCTCTTCCCCCCCTTCCCTTTTCACCCCACCCTCTTCTTTTCTCTCTCCCCTCTCTCCCTCACCTTCTCTCTTCTCCCTTTCCTCCCCTCCCTTCTTCTCCCCTCTCCTCTTTGTTGCTCCTCTCGTCCCCTCTTTTCTCTTCTCTCCCTCACCTTCTTCTCTCTTCTCCCTTCTCTCCACCCTCACCTCCCTCCTCTTCTCTCTCCTCTTCTCACCGCTTCTCCCCACCCTTCACCCCACCTTCTCTTCGCTGCTCCTCTCCTCCCCTCCCCCTCTCCCCCTCTTTACTTCCCTTCTCCCCTCTTCTCTTCTCCCCTCCCCTCCTCTACTTTTCTCCCCTCTTCTCTTCGCTGCTCCTCTCATCCCCTCACTTCTCTTCTCCCTTCTCCCTCTTCTCCTCTTTTCGCTGCTCCTCTCATCCCCTCCCTTCTCTTCTCCTCTCCCCTCCCTCCTCTTCTTTTCTCACCTCTTCTCCCTTCCCCCCTCTCTTCTCTCCCTTCCCTCCCCTAATCGCTTCACCCCACCCTCCCTTCTCTTCTCCCCTCTCGTCCCCTCCCTTCTTCTCTTCTCCTCTTCCCTTCCCCCCACCCTCTCCCCTCCTCTTCTCTCTTCCCCTTTTCTCACCACTTCTCCCCACCCTCCCTTCTCTTCGCTGCTCCTCTCCCCCCCTCTTCTCCCCTCCCTTCACTTCCCTTCTCCCCTCTTCCTCTCTTCTCCCCGCCCCTCTTCTCACCTCTCTTCTCTACTACTCTCTTCTCCCCACCCTCCCCTCTTTTCTCACCTCTTCTCCCTTCCCCCCTCTCTTCGCTTCCCTTCACCCCACCCTCCCTTTCCGCTTCTCCCCTGCCTTCTCTCTTCCTCTCACCTCTTCCCCCCTCTCCTCTCTTCCTCTCCCCTCTCTTTGTTCCCCCTCTTCTCCCCTTCTCCCCTCCCCTAATCGCTTCACCCCACCCTCCCTTCTCTTCTCCCCTCCTCTTCTCCCTTCCCCCCTCTCTTCGCTTCCCTTCACCCCACCCTCCCTTCTCTTCTCCTCACCTCCCTCTTCTTTTCCCTCTTCTCACTCTCCCCTTCTCTTTTCTCCCCTCTTCTCTTCTCTTCTCCCTCGCCTCACCCCACCCTCCTCTTCTCTCCCCACCCTCCCTTCTCTTCTCTTTTCCCCCCTTCTTTCTCCCCTCCCCTATTCGCTTCACCCCACCCTCCCCTCTTCCCCCTCTTCTCCTCTTGTCTCTTCCCCTCTTCTCCCCTCCCCTCTCTTCCCCTTTTCTCACCTCTTCTCTTCGCTGCTCCTCTCATCCCCTCCCTTCACTTCCCTTCTCTTCACTCCTCATCTCCTCTCTTCTCTTCTCCCCCCCTTCTCTCCACCTCCCCCCACCCTCTCCGCTTCTCCCTTCTCCCCCCTCTTGTCTCTTCCCCTTTTCTCTTCACTCTCTCCTCCCTTCTCCCCTGCCCTCCACTCTTTTCTCACCTCTCCTCCTCTCGCCCCTCTTCTCCCCTCTCCCCACCCTCACCTCGCTCCTCCCCTCTTCTTCTCCCCTTCCCTCTTCTCTCCACCTTCTCCCCCTCTTCTCTTCTCCCCACCCTCACCTCCCTCCTCTTCTCTCCCCTCCCTTCGCTTCACCCCACCCTCCCCTCTTCCCCCTTCTCCCCTCTTTTCTCTCTTCCCCGCTTCACCCCACCCTCTCCGCTTCTCCCCTCCTCTTCTCTCTTCCCCCCTCTCTTCGCTTCCCTTCTCCTCACCTCCTCTCTCCCTCCCCTCTCCTCCCCTCTTCACCCCACCCTCCCCTCTTTTCTCTTCTCCCCTCTTCCCCTCCGCTTCTCGCCTCTCTTCTCCCCCTCCCCGCTTCTCTCCTCTCCCTCCCCCTTCTCTTCTCCAATCACCTCTTTTCCCCACCCTCTTCTCTTCTCTCTTCACCCTTCTCTTCGCTGCTCCTCTCGTCCCCTCCGTTCTCTTCTCCCCTTTTCTCTTCCTCTCTCCACTCCTCCCCACTTCACCCACCCTCTTCTCCCCTCTTTTCTCTCTTCCCTCTTCTCTTTCCCTCACATCTTCTCCCCCCCCCTCTTCTTTTCTCTCTCCTCTTCTCTTCTCCACTCCCCTCCCCGCTTCTCTCCCTCACCTCCCTCGCCCTCTTCCTCCCCACCCTCTCCTCTTCTCCCTTTCCCCCGCTCCTCTCGTCCCTTCCCCTCTTCTCCCTTTCCTCCCCTCCCTTCCCCTCCCCTCTTTTCTTTTCTCTTCTCTTCTCTCCCCTCCTCACCTCCCTCCTCTTTTCCCTCACCCCCCTTCTCTCTCCCCTCCCCTATTCGCCTCACCCCTCTTCTCCCTTTCCTCCCCTCCCCTCTTCTCTTTGTTGCTTCTCTCTTCTCCCCTGCCCTCCACCCTTCTTTCTTCTCTTTTCCCCCCTCTCCCCTGCCCTCCACCCTTCTCCCCCCTTCTCTTCTTTCCTCTCCTTCTTCTCTCTTCTCTAATCACTTCACTCCCCTATTCGCTTCACCCCACCCACCCTCCCCTCCCCACTGCTCCTCTCTTCACCCCACCCGCCTCTCTACTTCTCTTCCCTCCTTCTTCTCCCTTTCCTCCCCCACACTCTACTCTTCACTTCTCTCCTATCCTCCTCTCTTCATTTCTCCCCTTTTCTACCTCCCTTCGCTGCTCCTCTCATCTTCCCACCCTCCCCTTCTCCCCTCTACTCACCATGTTAAAGACAATGTCCATTTACCTACCTGACAACAGTGTGTTACTGCTAGTGAAGGGCCAGCATCCCAATGTTCCCAGCTGGCAAAACATGCACAAAAGTGGATTGAGAAATTGTATTAAGAACTATAGAAAAATCACAGAAGGAGTCATTTCATCATGCCGACTGAAAAAACTAGCCACCCAATCTGTTGACAGTTGATGTGTGTTCCCTGGTAACGGTCCTTCCTGTCTACTTTTGTACACCTCAGTTAAGTCACTCCTCTGGAAAACAACCCGAGCCCATCCAATGTTTCCTCAAGGCTGCAACATTCTTGTACTTCCTCCAGAACTGTACACTGTAACCTAACTAGTGTTTTATACAGTTCCAGCATTCCGTATGCCTTCTTCACCACTCTATCTACCTGTCCTGAAAAGTATAAGAGCAGAAGAAACATCATCCAGTAAAGGACGCCGCAGCATGCCCACAAGAAGTCTGACTCTCTGTTCCTGTTTGAGAAGCCACACTCAGATATACCAGTTTGTTGAGGCATTCCTGACAACATAGTGATGGGAAATTCTACAATTAGAAGGGAGAAGGCAACAAAATGGGAAACAATTTTTAGGTGTCTGTTGCGGTAAAGGATTCCACAGCAGTTAATCACTCCTGACAGTCTTGTTCCAGAGACAGAAAAAAATGACCCTGGATGTATGGGTCTCTTTTCTGTTTAGACATTGAAACTTCTGTTATTCAACAAAAGTGTCGGGCTGATCTTAGACCATTTCACAGAGATTGGCAACTCACCCTGTGGGAACAGTGTGACCACAGAACAGCAGCAGAGTCAATGCTCACCATCACACTGAGCAGGGTGATTCACTCCTTCCATCAGATACAGGCTTTCAAATGCTAACTGAGCAACTCCAGTTGAAATGAAGCAAGGAGCAATTTCATGACCTCAGACAGGAAATAAAGTACGTGGTCATATCTCTCCCATCACCCCTCTGTGAATTCAGTCTCTCTGCACATTGATCAATGCAATAGAACAAATGCCAAAAGACTTGCAGGTTAATTGGCCATTATAAATTGCCCCTAGTATAGGTGGGGATGTGATAGGAATATCAGATTAGTATAAATGGGTGGTTGATGGTCGGCACAGACTCAGTGGGCCGAAGGGCCTGTTTCAGTGCTGTATCTCTAAACTAAACTTCTAATTTTGGCCACCAATTGTCAACACTCCCAGGGCAGGTTCAGCACAAGTGAGATAATTAAACAGTGTCACAGACTCAATTATATAGCACAGAAACAGGCCCATCGTGGGTCTTCATTCTGTCACTGGAGTAACCAATAAATCACTCCCCATCTGGGACAGGGTGGTTAGAAACAGACTGCTTCCAGTAGTTAATGGATCTTCAACAAGGGGACATGGATGCAAGGTTGAATGTGAGAGAGAGAGAGAGAGCAGGCGAAACAATTTCGCAGATTTAGCAACAGAGACCACATCAATATTTAAATACACATTAGACATGTGGTTATAGAGGAAAGAACTACATAGGATAATGCTCATACCGAGCGTAATCACCAACAGAGACTGGTGGAGCCGAAGTGCATGTTTCCATGTTGTAATTTCTGTGCCCCTCTTCCAAAGTCACGACAAACCATTTAATGTAGCAAGTACTATTTCTCATGATGGCGAGTGACATAATATATTCAATCACTATCTTCTCAATGTCATTGCGTTTTATAACTACACTTGGGTTAATTTTAGACAAGTCCTTTCTCACTTTCAGGCCTAGCCAGGCCAGTAAACACAACCTTCACTTAACAACAGGCCCAATGTCAAACAGCTGCACATTTAATACCCCTGACCATTTCTCATTGGCTGTTCAACAACATGGGTTCTTAAATAGATCATTATGGCAAACAACAAATCCTATTTTTAACTGCTGTGCATTTTATATACACTCTTCATTATTAATAGGGAGATAAAAAACCTTTTGAAAGTAATTACAGCATCTGCCAATGGCAAATAACTAAAATCAGCCTCCACATATAATTATTCAGTGCCATTAAGATAGTTAAACATCCCACACCACTTCATGGGTGAGCTCCAGACAGAATGGATTCAGAACTAGAGTTGGGGATATGATCTAAACCATGGTCAGGATCATGTTAAACACTGGGGGTGGATCACCTTTTTTGCTTAGTGTCTAGCAGCATCAGATACATTTTGTATTCATCTGTCACTCAAACCCTCATCTATGCTTGACTATTCTAATGTACTCCTGGCCAGTCTCCCATCTTTCACCCTTCATAAACTTCAGCTCATCCAAAACTCCTAACTCACACCAACTCCCATTCACCCATCACCCCTGTGCTCGCTGATTTACAATAGTTCCTGTCCTGGCAGCACCTCAATTTTAAAATGATCACTCCATGGTTTCAGCCCTCTGTCTCTGCAACCTCCTCCAGCCCTACAACCATCTCTGCACTCCTCCAATTCTCACCTCTTGTCCATCTCCCAGTTCCTTTCACCATTGGTGTCTCGGCCCGAAACTCTGGAAATGTCTCCTGAAACTTCTCTTTCCTCCATAAAACCAACCTTTATGACCAAGTTTTTGGATACCTGTTTTAATATCTTCTTAAAGATTTATATAGCAGCTTTCACAACCTCAGGACTTATGGCCAATTCACTTCTAAAGTGTACTGCTGTAAAAGTCACTGGTGTCAACTTTTTGTTTGATAATGCTCCTGTGAAGCACTGTGGGCAGTTTTACTACAATACAGGCATTATATAAATACAAGATACTGATGCACACCTATCATGCTACTTGACTCAGACAGGAGTGGGTGCTAGGACAGTAGGATAATAAGCAGAAACTGCACATTTAAATATCTTGAGACAGACAATACTTAAGTAAAACATCATTTGTTTAAATGAATAGACTGTAAGCCATTTACTCCAGCAACAAGTCACATTTAGTTTCTACGTAAACACAACCAAGAAGTGGACATGAAGGACTACACAGTCTTTTCCTTACAGTGGCTCTGACCACCAGCCCTTACACACTCACAACTGTGTGCTAGCTACAGAGGAACGGTCTCTCTCTTTGTCCCTTACCAGGGGGCTCCTCGCTCCTGTCCAGCGATGTCTCTGCTCCACATCTCCCTGATCAACCTTATGCCCTTGGTGCAGTCATCAGGTGGCGTGAAGCAGCGGACTGCAGAAATTGAATGCACTATATGGTCGGGAATTCTGTGTTCTGTATTTAATTGACTACCTAAAATTGTACTTAAATAAATAATTTGTTAAATAGAATTATAGAGCTGTTATAACACAGCAGCAGGCCATTTGGACCATCATGCCTGTGTGGGCTCTCGACAACAGCAACTCAGCTAGTCCCACTCCACTGCCTTTTCCCTGCTAGTCTTTCCAGGTAATTATCCAGTTCTGTTTTTAAGGCATTGATTGAATCTGCCTCCACCTCAGACAGTGCATTGCAGATCCTAATTACTTGCTGCGCAAAAAAGCTTTTTCCTCATGTCACCATTGCTTCTTTGAACAAGTACCTTAAATTGGTGTCCTCTGGTTCCGAATCCTTCCGACAATGGGAACAGTTTTTCCATACCGACTTTGACATAGGAGATAAATAAAAAGCATTTGACACCCAATGAAGAATAAAGTTCAGTGATTCACAAACCAGGATTATTAATAAGATATCCAAAACCGGGCCCTTGTGAGCAGTGCCAAGGGATTTCTCCAAGGTCTGAAACATCATGGGAAACCCCCTTTGGGTATGCCACCAGCATATGACAACGCAGTCAGACATAGTTACAGATTTCATAAAAGCACTGGTCATTTGACTCCCACAAGGTGTCCAATCTTCAAGCTTGAGAAGCTGGCTGCTGGGTTGACCTGATCCATTTTTGGGGAAGGAGTTGAGAAAGTGGAACAGGCTGATGGTACCAGCTCATGGTGTACATTATCATACAAAGGAAAGCATCTTTATTAGGGAAGACAGCATTTTAGATTAAATTCCAATTGTTTCCAAACTTTTGGAATCTTTTGTAAATACTCCCTCAACTTGACATCATAAACTTGAAAGTTTAATGTGGCCACCACATCTTAACAGGTTAGTCAACCTTAATAGTATAAACTTAATAAACTTATTAACTAACTTATAATACTTATTAACTACACACAGAATAGCACACGCTTTTAAGAAAAAGTACATTATGTAAATTTTTTTCTTTTGCTCTTTCTTCAGGAGTCTTTTCAAATGACTAATAAAACACAGAAACTTAAGGAAAAGCTATTTAACATTCTTAAAACAAAAGATTTAACACCAGCTTCTTACAAAAACTTTAAACATTCCAATCTTTCCATTATCTCCTTTGTTTATCCTTCTTTCCCTTAAAATATCCAATTCCTGACATTTACTACTTGAAAAGAGTCAATAAAACATCTCTTTAATTTAAACTACAAAGTTAAGCAATAGCAGATTAAAACAAAGTGTTTTAATCTTCAAATTTGATTTCTACCAGACATCTTCAGACCTTCAAGGCTGAAGCTCATAATTTAGAAATTTGTTCATTGCCTTTTCAGCTGCAAAACCAACTTCTAAAATAAAAATAAAACTTTAATGTAAAATATAATTCAATTTTATATCCCATTCCTGGGTGCACAATCTTACATTGAAATGAACACACTCAACAGTCACTTCCCCACTCATTCAATTCCAAACTTAGAACAATTGATACACGTGTGAAAATAGAACAGACTCATGCTTTCAACATTAAAGCTGGGCAATAAAGAGTGAACGACTCAGCTCCACAGGACACATTCATGCAGGCTTTAACAAAGAAATGGTAACTTGATTTTACTCACTTGAAACTTCACTAAAAACATAGTTGTTTTATGTTGCTCTGCCATAAACTTACTCATGCGGGCCCCAGTCCAAAAACATTTCGTTACTCAACTTCTTATCTGATATTTTGCTAGCTTCCCGACGTCACCCAGTGTGGTCCCCATCCCCTTTTGTCTCTCCCGACCAACGCGGCTTCACGTCCGGTATACCTTACGGTAAGTGCTTTTTTATATTTAGAGATACAACACTGAAACAGGCCCTTCGGCCCACCGAGTCTGTGCCGACCATCAACCACCCATTTATACTAATCCCATATTCCTACCACATTCCCACCTGTCCCTATATTTCCCTACCACCTACCTATACTAGGGGCAATTTATAATGGCCAATTAACCTATCAACCTGCAAGTCTTTGGCATGTGGGAGGAAACCCACGCAGACACAGGGAGAACTTGCAAACTCCACACAGGCAGTACCCAGAATTGAACCCGGGTCGCTGGAGCTGTGAGGCTGCGGTGCTAACCACTGTGCCGCCCACAGCTTCTGACCTCTGCGCGGCTTCAGACTTACTGTCCCGCCAGTGTGGTTCTGCCTCCTTACCAGGCGCCCCTCCTGCCCCGAGTCCTCCTTCAGATTCTTTGAATATTCGACTGGACCTTCAGTCGCATTGGCTTACTGCCCTAACCATGGGTGGTAAATAAATATACTCACCTGTTTGCAGTGCCGCTCCGATGGTCTGATGCAAGTATCCTGCCGACTATGCCAAACTGTTGTGGGACAACTCAATTACCACAGGAGGAGGTACAGGTTCAATCATTTTATTCAAGCGTACGCAGGGAGAGACACCACTTCGGGTACACCGAAGTAACACTCGGACTCTACATTGAGGAGCACAAAGTTTTATACTGTTCTTGTCAAGCAATGTGTTTCAACAACGGATGATTGATACGATTGATCATACATTTTAATTAAAACAATGGTGATTGATTTCACATTCCAATGAACACACATCCTCAGCCTCATCAATACACATACCAGATGTCTCCATCCCGAGCCTATTATCACTGTTTTCCATTACACCAACATTCCACGGAAACAGTGGTCTTCAGATCCCGACTCCAGCCTTTGCTCCCTTTTCTCAACCTGACCATTATGTTCTGCTGAGATGCTTTCCTAAGATTCAGCTTGTTTCTACTTAACACCTTCAATTTGTGAACTGCAGGATTCTACGTGTTTGACCATAGCTGCTGCAATTTCTTGAAGTAACATTCAAGGGTGAAATTTCAAACGTTGACAATGAATAACGATCATTCTCATGGGTAAAGCTCTCAACTGACGATTCTGCACTACACCTGCCCGTAAGCTAACATGATATACCTGCTCATATTTGGGCAACCATCCCAACCCATCAAACAGTAGGAGGGGGAGTAGTACAAATCGCAGACTGAGCTCTAAGACAACCAACTGTTCCCACAGCCCAGTGCACAGTAACAGGAGCAACAGTGATTCTGTCACAAGTAAAACCTTTGCCCTGTTGCCCTATCTCAGCATCAGTAAACAAGAGAATGCAGCCAAGAGATGGGGAGGGACAGAGGGGAAAAGAAAAAGAGCAGAGACAAAGATTAAGAGCAGGGCAGAGAGTGAGTGAGAAAGGAATGAAGAATTGTGGGGGAAAAAAGCATCTGAAAAAGAGAGAATGCCAGGCAAGAACAGAGGAAATGAAATAAGTGGTAGAAGAGGCAACAAGGGGAACACAGAAAAAAAGACAGGGCCCAAAGTGTTGGACCTAATCACAGTACAATTATTGAGCAAGAGCATCTATTCAGCATAACTTCAAAAATAAATGTTTACGGTTGTCAAATTGTGGACAATAGGTCAATGTATCAAATTGCACAGCTCAAATGTTTTTGTTAAAATAATTCAATCCTTTAAGTGAGACTTTTAAAATTGAATACAAGGCTGTCTTGTTCAAAACCAGAGGCAAGAGTGCTACCAAATGAGTTAACTTGTCAGCCGTGCCTCAGTGGGTAGCAATCTTGCCTCCGAGTCACAAATTGGTTGGTTCAAGTGCCACTGCAGAGACTCCAAGCATAAAACACTAGACTGATTCTCCCAGCGCTGAGGGAGTGCTGGACTGTTGGAAGTATGACCTTTCCATTGAGCTGTTAAAACCGAGTCCCCCATCTACCCTCTCAAGTGAACAGAAAGGATCACATGGCACTATCAAAGAGAGGAGAGTTCTCGCCAGTGTTCTGGCCAATATTTATCCCTCAATCAATATCACAAACACATTACCTGACCACCATCGCATTGCTGTGTGCAAACTGACTGCCGTGCTTCCTACATTATAACAGTGACTGCACTTCAAAAGTACATCTTTGGCTGTAAAACGCTTTGAAACGTGCTGTGGTCCTGAAACATGCTATATAAATGCTCAACTATTCAATAAATATGGTCAACATAATATTTTCAATGGTTATTAAAGATATTCTTGCCAACACAGCAGTTCAGAAATGTTAAAGCACTGCACTCAAGAACCCAAATGCAAAGAATGCAGCTTCCATCTACACTCTAACAAGGAAAGGATCTGTTCAACTACATTCAATTTATAGCTTGGTAATTTACTCTCAGGATGCTGCCTCTCCTCAGTTGGTTTGACACAATGGCATTTATTTCCTCAATCTTCAGTTGAATATTACTCCAGTGGTGAGTACAGTACCCTTGCTCACATCAACAAGCAAGGCCATCCAAGACTTGAATGTTAATCAATGGCTGTTGAGTTTCTACAGACACCACGCTCACTTCCTGAACACAACACAGGGAATCCATTATAACTCTTCTCACCTGTCTCCATTTTAGCAATACAGTTATGTTCATTCCTAACCTTAACCCTCCTCTCTCATTCCTCACAAGCATCATTCCTCTTGCTTACATCCTGACCCAAGTCACCATGTGAGTGAATCCAAACAACAGTATCAGCAGGTTATTTCACAGTGCACTCAGCCTTTTTTGACATCACATGGAGTGAATCCAATTAGCTCTAACATCTGTGAGGAGGCAGAGATGAATCATCCACTCGGCACTTCTAGCTGAAGTCTTTTGCACCAATGTGCCAGGCTCCCCCATCATTGAGGATTGGAATATTCATGGAGCCTCCTCCACCGTTAGTTGTTTAATTGTCCAACACCATTCACGACTGGATGTGGCAGGACTGTAAAGCTTTGATCTGATTCGTTGGTTGTGGGTCTGTAGCATGCTGCATCCGCTATAGGGACCCATGGATGCCAAGGTTTGAGCTGATAGATGGGTTATGAAGCTATCTTATTTAGCACAGTGGCTGTGCCACATAACACAACGTCCCGAGGGTGCCCTCAGCGTGAAGATAAAACGTCATCTTCAAAAGAACTGTGCGATGGTCACTCCTATCCACACTTCATGGATAGATGGATCTGCGACAAGCAGATTACTGACACCAAGTAGGTTTTTCCCTCGTGTTGGTTCTTTAACCAGTTGCTGCAGGCCCAGTCTGACAGCTGCATCCTTCACGACTCAGCCACCTCAGTCGTAGTGGTGCTACTGAGACAAACTGGATGACAGACACTGAAGTGCCCCACCGAGTACATTCTGTGCCCTTGCTACCTTCAGTGCTTCTTCCAAGTGTGTTCACTGGAGGAGCACTGATTCAGCATCTAAGGGAGGACAGTAGGTGGTAATCTGCAGGTGGTTTCCTTGTCCATATTTGACCTGATGCTGAAGACTCCCAGGGCTACTCCCTCCTGATTGTACACTGCTGTGCCGCCACCTCTAGTGCGTCTGAACACCTCAACGTCGTAAAACACAGAAGTTCACAAAAAGAAAGCTTTCAATACCGAAACATACTTCTGTTCTCCAGTTTCCATTCTAGAAACCTGTGAAACCTGTCAAACGTAGAAGGCAACCATTCTGCTTTCAGTTAGGTAAGTGCGTGGTGCAGTGTGTTGGAACTGTTACGGTTTGGTTCTGACCTGGGCTCAGGGAAAGAGGACACATCTTTCTCTGGAGTTCACCTCCACTTAAGTGGCTCCGACAGTTGCTGTTTTGCTCTCAGCTGCATTTCCTGCATTCCTTACTCTGGCATACAGAAGTGACTCTTGAGGGCAGCAACAAGTGGGAGTAGCTAGCGCCCACTCCAATCCTGGTCCCTTATCACTATCCTGAAACTGAGCCGGTGCAGATTTGGTAACAGAGGTACACATAGAGGCTTGCTCATAATTTGTAACCGAGTCTGGCCACTGGCTGGGGGCAGAAAAGTGGCGTGTGCAGGTCAGTGGTGTGGAAACCAGCTGCAAGAATAGGCTGAGCACCATCCAGCCTACCGGCGATATTGGAGTAGCAGGGCCCTCTGATGGTAGCCAGTGAAACTACCTGCAGTGAGCATCACACAGGCATTTCCTCCTACATGGCTCTTGCTATTGAAGAGAGTGGCAAAAATGTGTAACCATCGTCGACTAGGCGCAGTAAGGGGATGCAATGCTACCAAGACGTAGCAGACTCTGCATCAGCATGACAACATACATAAACTCAATCATTTCCTTTTATTTTTCTTTAGATGCCTGATACAGTGAAGTGATTTAAAAATGGCAATGTAAGTCTCTACCACATGCAGTCTCACAGAAAAGAAATTAAATTAAATGTGCGATTTTAATACACGATTTGAAGTTTGGCTTTTCAGGAAACAATTTAGAACATTAACATCCAGGAATGACACAGCCTCCACCGCAGTGCTGACTGGGAAACCTAACCAGTGCAGAGGACTGAGATCCAAGTTTTCTATCTCCCTCTGGGAGAGGCTGTCCAGCCATCAGGATCAAGATCAATAATTTAACGCCAAATTGTCTTAAAATTCTTCTGTGCCTTGTCCAGGAGGGGGTATTTTATTTCAACCATTTTGTATTTTAGCAGCAAACCCAAAGTCGTTACCAGTCGCTCCACAGTCCTAAGCTTCCAGCTCGAAGCCCATGCCAACCTTGTGACCACCAGCATGGAAGTTCTTCCCATCAATCAGTCCGGACAGTGTCAACTTCACACCTGTGTAAAACAGAGAGTGCGAGTGTGAACATAATGGACTGTTACCTGCACATACATACACACAGTATGTTCTGTACTGGTCACTCCATGGGACTGCTACCCAACACATCTCCCCATCCCCACCCTGTACTGGTCATTCCAGCAACCACAGGAAACATCCCTTCTTGGAAATTCTTTTGCACATTTGACGTTTGTCAAACCTCAACTGTGATGCCACCTATGGTTCAACAGCCTTCTATACACAATCAAGGGGGACAGACTTTGGCCACTTGCTAAGATATCAAAGGGTAGCCCCCCCAGCATCCAACACAACGTTAGCCCAAGGATAGTCTCAGGAAAGGACTGGATGGGAAAGGTGGGGGGGGGGGGGGGGGGGGGGAAAAGAGATGTGGGGGAGAGAGAATTTTACACTCCCCCTTTCTTCAAAATCATTCCAGAACTTACTGAGAACTATGTCAACCATTACTGTAGTGAAGTGAGACTAGAGCACAGAGATCACAGAGCTACATTACTAATGAGGGGCATTTAAAACATTGGGAATTGGAGAGGAAATTCCATACACACCTGGTCTTAGGGTGTGAGTATATCCCAGCCCGATCAGGCTGGAGTTATTCACCTTGGCCTAGAAGAGAACAAACACAAAAATAAACCAACAAGCAAACAGTCACAGGCCTCAGGAACATCAGAACCACCACTTCTGCCCCACCCTTCAACTGACGCTGAGTGAATGAAGAAACGACAATTTGTTACTATACTGACTTAGATCTGCCTCAGAACCAAGAGCACGGAGCTCAGCGATGGGCATTTACAGCCCTGATCCATTCAAGAGAATCCATCATAACCTGTTTAGAGTGCTGAGGCAGTTCCTCAAAGCACCTCTTCTTGCTGCCTCCTCTAATTCACTCTTTCCTTGAACCTTGAAACAAACAAACTTTCTTGCCGTGTCCCCACCACATGGACATTTAGAATACAGATTTGGCATCGCCAGATCTACCACATCACGTTTGTATCAGCTTGGCTGAACCAGTACTGCTCAACTCAAGTCAGAGGGTTGTGGTTTAAGCTCCATATCCCAATGAGGGCACGATCGAGGCTGACATTCCCCAGCCATGCTGAGGGAGCGCTGCACAGTCGCAGGCATCATTCCTCAGATGACATGTGCTGTTTGAAAGATCCTATTCACAAAATGGCTGCCCAGCTTAACTGCATAACAAGGTGCACTGCACTTCAATGTTAACACTGTTATATATTGGAGAGGTGCAGGAAGCAGAGATATGAGCTTGGTTATACACACGTTACCGCATCACAACCCCAGAACCCAGCCCATAACCACAGACTGCGCATGCACGCATTCAATCCTTCCTTTCTCTCCTATTCCTGTACTAAGGACCTCTTCCTGCAACCACCACCACCGCCCCCCCACACCCTTCTCCAACTCAGTTGCTCAATTGTAAAGACTAAGGAAGTCACATTTCTAGTTTTTTTTTTTTAAAAGCTGTTTACAGTTCATGCCTTACCCGTCAGGGCATCAGATTACTTTTTGAATAATTGCAATGTTGATGCCCGTTGTCTTCAAATATACCCATCTTCATTTTATTTTTCACAATTTTATTTCCTTTGATCTCACATTCCCCTTATTTTACATACTTAGACCATTTAATATTTTATGCCACCACAGCCACCCTTTTCGCACTATTCAACTTAGAATCTCAGAATCCTACAGGTGGTCATTCTTTGAAACAGCTATTCAATTAGTTTCATTCCACCTGCTCTTTTCCTGTAGCTCCCTTCAACTTTCTTCAGCTTTAATCACGGATCTTCCACTTTAGTTAGATTCAGTCTCATCCTTCCCTTCTCTCACATTTACGTGGTCCATCTCCGATACTTTTCTCTGCCTCCATCTCTGGGGATAGGCTGTCTGCTAATATCCATTATAAGCCCACCGACTCCCACAGCTACCTCGACTATGCTTCTTCACACCCTGCCTCCTGTCAGGACTCCATTCCATTCTCCCAGTTTCTCCATCTCAGACGCATCTGTTCTGATGATGCAACCTTCCACAACAGCACTTCTGTCTTCCTTTTTCCTCAACTGAGGATTCCCCCCACTGTGGTTGACAGGGACCTCAACCTTATCTGGCCCATTTCCCGCACCTCTACCCTCACCCCTTCCCCTCCCTCCCAGAACCATGACAGGGTTCCTCTTGTCCTCACTTTCCACCCCACCAGCCTCCACATCCAAAACATTATCCTCCACCAGGTCCAGCGTGATGCCACTACCAAATGTATCTTCCCCTCCAGTCAGCATTCTGAAGGGATCGTTCCCTCCGCGACACCCTGGTCGACTCCTCCATTACCCCCGACACCTCGTTCCCTTCCCTTGCGATCACAGGAGGTGCAATACCTGCCCTTTTACCTCCTCTCTCCTCACTATCCCAGGCCCCAAACACTCCTTTCAGATGAAGCAGCGATTTACTTCTTTAAATTTGGTATAGTGTATTCGCTGCTCACAATGTGGTCTCCTCTACATTGGGGAGACCAAACGCAGTTTGGGTGACTGCTTTGTAGAGCACCTCTGCTCAGTCCAAAAGCATGACCCCGAGCTTCCTGTTGCTTGCCATTTCAACACTCCCCCCTGCTCTCATGCTCACATCTGTGTCCTGGGCTTGCTGCAGTGTTCTAGTGAACATCAACGCAAGCTTGAGGAACAGCATCTTATTTGCCAATCAGGCACACTACAGCTTGCCGGACTGAACGTCGAGTTCAATCATTTCAGAGCATGACGGGCCCCCCTTTTTATTTTTAGTTGTTTTTTCTTATTACTTTATTTGTATTTTTTTTTATTTTAGTTTCATTATTCTTTTTTTTTTTTACCATGTACCGACCCCACTGTTTTTTTCATGTTTGTGCTTTGGGCCAGAACTGTTCATTTTTTGGTCAATTAACACCCTCTCTGCACTAATGCTTTGTCTTTCAGCACATAATTAACATAACATTTGCCTTTGCTCCATGACCTTCTGGTCAGTTATTCTCTGTGACCCTCTGTCCTATCAACACCTTCCCTTTTGTTATCTCTTGCCCCACCCCAACTTAATTTGCTTAAAACCCATGACACTGCTAACCTTTGCCAGTTCTGATGAAGGGTCACTGACCTGACACGTTAACTCTGCTTCTCTCTCCACAGATGCTGCCAGACCCGAGTATTTCCAGCATTTCTTGTTTTTATTGTCCAGAGGACAGGTCACACAGTCCTGAAACATTAGATGTTTTCCCCTCCACAGATACTGCCTATTTCCAGCATTTTCTGTATCTCGCCTTTTCTGCCCCCGCTCAATCACAATGGCATTTTTTTGTTGTGGATATTTGACCAACGTGCAACACGACATCCATAGTGGGGATGTTACTCACCGATACGTAGGTGTCACTGTCGATCTGGTACTTAGCAGCAATTCCAAAGCGAGTGCTATTGCTGCCAGCAGTCCAAGCAAGGTTCACTGCAGTTTCCACCTTGTCATTCACTCTCTGGTAAATTGAGCCTCCAAACTCAGTACCATCATTACTGGGAGGGAAGGGAGAAAAGGAATTCTAATCAAGTAGTGCGCATTATACAAGTAACTCCTGAACAGGCTCTCCACAGATTCAACAGTACAGCTGCCTCCTAACATTAACGCACTATCTCCAATCACCCTGCTAATATATCACTGGAGCGACCACACTTAAAATACTTTAAATACATGCAGCAATGGTCATTACAAAGAAGATTGAAAGGATACTGAAGACAACAACCAGAACGATCGCAAAGATCAGATTAAGAATTATTTAAACTGGGCGTGTTCTCACTGGTAAAAAGGTTAAGGAGAGAGACTATCCTTCAACATTAGTTGACTCTATTCTCAGATGTACTTACACATGGGTGTGCAGCTGGAAATCCCCAGCTTTGTAGCCCAGAGAGAAGTTGTTCTGGGCCAGCTTAGATTTGGCGGTGTCAAAGGCCATCTGGTGCCCGACGAGCCAGCCCTCGTAGCCTAGCACAGCCATGCTGTGGATGGTGGGGCCAGCAAAGTCAAAATCAATATCACAGCCCAGGTTAACGTAGTCTCGCTTGTAGGCAGTCTTCAGCTTTCCACTCTTCTTACTGTGGGCAGACAAAGCAGATGCGTCCAAAACATTATTTACAATGTGTATAGTAGTGTGGAACTAGCTCTGCCCCTCAGCTCCCTCAACAAGGCTCTGACTCTGCTGAAGTACAAGTCCACAGACATTTCCACTACCTTGCACAAGCTTCTATTCATCATGCACGAGTCCAGAGTGTCAGCTGGCTCTCCAACCATGGAAGGTACCACAGCCGAGCCCAATCCCATTCTTGTCCCAATCCCGCACACTTTCCTGCAGCGTCACGGTCACTGGGCAGTCATCAAGCACCTCCTTCCTTAGGCAATGAACACTTTGCTTAAACTGCTGCCACAAGTCCCTGGACTAAACCTTATGATTCACTTCCACACTGACATCTATGTGGGGTCAAGATATTGAATACAGGTCGACTAGGAGCCAATCTCCACCTGCACTCACTGCTGCAGCAGTGTTGGGGATAGTTTATTCTTTACCACACTTGGCAAAAGGCAAACGCCTAACAGAAGTATCACCCAAAAGTGCTCAGCTATATTCAATTGGTCTCCCTCATCCAGCAACATGAGTTTAGTTTTCCACCCTGTCACAAGTTCTCACTTCTGTCTCCTTAAGAAAATCTTTACAAGCTCAGTGACCCTTGGGGTGTATACAATATTACTCAAAGTCAGCCAGTTTGCACAGCTAACAGGTGAAGGATTGGGCAGCCAAAATAGAAATACTTTACCCTGTATTTGGTACAAATGTTGTGTCAAAGGTCAACTTCAGTCCTTTTGCAAGCTGCAAGAAGAGACAGACCAAAGGAAGGTTAGTGCTTTGTATGTGTTGTGTTTTAACTGTTCAAACACACACTACCTTCAAACAATAATTATTGCACAATAGATTTGAAGTGAAACATTTGTGGAACAATCTTTAGCAACAATCTGCGAGGTACTTAACTGTGAGAACGTCCCAATTCATTCGTCAATGGGCAGCACTTTCGCCTGAGTCTGATGTGTTCAAGCCCCACTTCAGAGACTTGACATCATCTAGGCTGACACTCCAGTGCATTGGCGGAGGTACTGTCTTTCAGAGGAGACATTAAACCGAGGCCCAGTCTGTCTGTCCAGATGGATGCACACGATCCCATGGCACATAAAGAGCAGCAAGAGAGTTCTCACAGAGTCCTGTCACTCACCCAACATCGCTAAAAGCAGGTGATCTGGTCATTTATTTTATGTTTGTGGAAGCTTACCATGTACTAATTCACTGCTGTGTTTCCTACACTTCAGAAGCTGGAAAGTGCTTTAGGATGACCAGAGGTTGTGAATGCTTCTAAAGAAATGGAAGTTTTTTTTTTTCTCTTTAAGGATTCCCTTTCCAAACCCCAGGCATTGACGTTTAACACATTCTCAGCCTCTCCCAACATTAAAATTATAACATGGCAAAAGTACCACCCTGAGCAAATCCAGCTTCCCACCAAACTCTGAAAACAACAGTGCCAGACTCCCTGGGTGATCATCTCTTCCACAGTATTTTACAATAACATAAAACCAATACACGTCAAAATCTGACCAGAAGTATGGCTCCTTAATTAAAGCAGTATGGTCAGACTATCCCAATTTAAGTTATTGCCACACTGGAGTTGTTACAATGCCAGGTGGAGAATTCCAGCCACTGGGCTGTCCAACCCACACCACAAAGGCAACAGCACCAGTGCTGCAGCATAACAAACAGCATCTGGTGTCAGCTCTCCAAGGTAAGGCACAGCAAAGGCAAGAGTTAAAAAGCCTTCTGCACAACCCCATTTAACAATGCCGTGGGTTAGACAGAGTAAAACTTCCTCTTCTCTGCTTCAACAGTATACAGTCTACACTCGGGTAGATTCTTCTATTTTCCTCACCAAGTGTCGTTATGGCTTGGGATCGCCAATTAAATGACAAACAGTGATGAGTAAAGTATGATTTGGATTGGGCAGTCGTACCCAGTGAGAAGCAGCACCCAATTCACTGCACAAAAGGACCCCAACACCCATCTGAGAGGAGGCAAGACCCCTATAAATGTGAGTTGGATTAAAAGCCAAGTTTTCAAGCTGAAACAGCAACACAACACTGAATGGATCATTACAAAAATTCAGTCAGCAATTAATGAGCCAACAGAAGAACTGCTGGTTAAAGTAAGGTGTGCCTGTCAACGCTAGATGGAGGGTGAAAGTCCAGTGTGAGGAAATGTCTGGACACAGATGAGGGAGTATTCAGTCAAAGCTATTGCTGAAATGGAGTCCATGAATCTTTCAGAAGTGAGAAAAGTGGAATTTTAAAAGGGTACGGGGAGTGCGATTAGACAAATTGCTCACGTGTAGAAAATACACAACCAAATGACTGTTTGTGCTGTGGATTTCCATAATTCTCCCTTTATATAATGCCCAACATGACGAGGCATTCTTCACCTTGTCTTAAAGTTGGACGTATCATGCATACAACGTGTCAGAACAGCTGTTTCTAACGTCAAAGACTTAAAAGGGAAGTTGGTCGAACTGCCCAGGGTTCTCTTCGACCTTGGGTTGATCCGTTGCTGGACTGCACGCTACACAAAATCATTCCCACGCGACAGATTGGGTCAACATTCCCATATGACTCTTATGAAAAGATATTCTTGGTTGCCCCCCCCCAAGGCTACCGTGCACCTGCTTCTGCAGCACAGACCTGATCTTCGATGGTGATCTCGCTGGCCAGATTATTGTCGGTAGTCCATTTCTTGGTGAAGGTGAGTCCATACTCCTTCAGCTTGTACTTGGTTTCCAAGCTGCCTGTAGCTTTGCCTGTCTCAGTATTTGAGGATCCAGAGGTAGTAAACTCCTGAAAAAGAAAGCAGGCAGAAAAATATGATCAATCTTTCAAGCATTCCATTCCCCAACCCCCTGCCAGTGCCAACACACTTCCTCCAATGCCAGCCATCAATGTGTATATAAAAATACAGCAAACATAAAAGAAATGTATCAAGAATCATCCATTCTTCTGTTCAGTTATTAACACATTAAAATATGATTTGTTCCAAAATCCAACACTTCTTCCCCATTTCACCACTGAGCAGCAGGGTTTGGTCGTGTAGGAGTCAGCAGGTCAACACAAACAGCAAATATTCTTGGGAGGTGACTCAATGCAGGCCGGCAAGCCAGACACCTGCCCAGAGAATGATGTGGGCAGCGTTTATCAAATGGCTTCTTCCTCTCACTGTCAATATTTATGAAACATTTTACTTCCGGTTGGCTTCCCCATTACACTGTTGGCCATTGGGAACAATCCCAATGGCCGCAAATTCTATGGACGTTCCCGTTCACTACCTTTTAGAACCGACTTTTCTACAAGTCAAGACATGGGGCGCGGAGCATCTCTTTCCCAGAGAAAATGACTGACAGGTCATGTACACTAAAAATGCAACAGGAATCAGGACAGAGTCTGCAAGCTGTTTAACGTTATGAAATGCCAAGGAGCAACACTGCAACAAAACAATTACTTGACAGCTGAGCAACTACAGCAAACTACTAGGTTATCTTCCTGGCACCCCCCCCACCCCAGCTATAGATATAGCTCCATACTCACTAACACCCCTCCAGTAACTCACCCAAGTGGTGGTTGTTTATGTGTGAGCCTGATCGATTTGAGGTGTTGAAGATGATCTGATAGGATGAACAGACAAACTGTGGCCTTCAGTGCGAGAGCCCAGAACAAGTGTACTTAACCCTAGCATTATTGCTAGGGCTTTGAGAGGTGATGTCAGGAAGCAGGTCTTCACACAAAGGGTAGTGGGAACCTGGAACTCTCTTCCCCCAAAGAGCTGTCGCGGCTGGGGGTCATTTGAAAATTTCAGAACTGAGATTAATAAAACACGTGTTCGGCAAGGGTATTAAGAGATACAAAGCCAAAGCAGGTAAATGGACTTCAGATACACGTCAGCCATGACCTAATGGAATGATGGAACTGGCTCAAGTGGCTGAATGGCCAGCTCGTCCTATGGTCAGTGAGTTTCAGCAGGTTAGTCAAATATAGGGGATAATCTGCCACCTGCTTCAGAATCTAAATGTAAAGTCTTTCTAGTTTTCTCTTATTCCTCTCTGCAGGCTGAGGTCTCTCTTGCTTTCACTTTTCCATATATGATCTTGGAAGTGGGAATTTAGAGCGAGTTTATCCAGGAAGCACTGCCTCACAGTGCAGCGGAAAACTCTAATCTATGCCGACTCCCCACACTGAGATTGCAGTTTGGGCCTGTGTCACTGTTACTGCTGTTGGGAGACCTGTTTCCAAGCTTATGGCATTCACAAAAAACTAACATGGTTCTTACCAACTTCCCAAATACCACAGGCAATCTAAGCATCTCACTATCCTATACTGAGAACTGTGGGCTGCAGACTGATATGGAGCCTTACTTCTGTACAGTACAACGTGACTATTACTCTCACATTACAGCCAAAGTTCAGTGTTCTGGTCTCGGTAATTTGCCTAGGTTTCTCAAGAACAAAATAAAAGGATCAATGGCAACAGCACAAAGAGTACAGAACGATATCAGCAGGGTATCAGCGCTGGGAATGTTGTCAGCAATATTCCGGTTAGTAAATGGAATACAGGACAGCAAATTTAAACAAAGAGCAATACAGACCTCTCATTGTGTCCTCAAATACGGTACCTACAATAACAATCTTTATAGTCGAAACAAGGAACAACCATTGGACAATCATACACAGGTAAAGGAGGGAGGTGACCATTCTGACAAACGATTCCATTCTGAAAAGAGACAAACTAGACTTCCACTAGACAGATCAAAGCCATTGATCGGTATTTTCAATATAGAGTTTTCAGGGACTATTCACTCCTCAGCTTTTCTCTTTCCTAAAAGAAAGCATGGGTTTTAAACAATGTAAATCCCAATACAAATCTAGCCTGTACAAATGAGTCAAACAGTTCTATTTCAAGGATATCTTCACCTCCAATTTATTGCACTTTCGCCTGACTGTCTTCACCCCAGGACTATCCTACCAAGAGTTACTAGTGACAAAACACTGGAAAGAAGTATTGCAAACAAAGCTCACAACTCACATCAGCTACATCAGATTAAATTAATCAAATGTTCCTCAAACACAGACACTGTGCTTGTTAAATATTAAATGGGGAGGTCAGAGAGGGAGAAGGGTGAGAGGAGGCACAGAGATTCAGGCAACACTCTCTTACCATCTGATCGAGCAATCCAGCACAAGCAGGGTCAAGCAGTGAGGCAGAGAAAGCAAAGAGGAAGGAAGTGTGTTAGAATCCAGCTACAAGATAAAGTCTCTACACAAGTATTAACAGACAATGTACAGCAGACAGCAGGGTAGAATTGAGGGCTTCCAGTAGTCAACTTCTGGACTTGCAACAAAAACAACTTTGTTGATAGCGGGTACAGAACTTGATGGCGAGCTCCATTTTACCAATGCATCAATTTATTCCTTGCTGTACAGCCATCACATTTCTCTAAGTGAGCTATTATGTGGAAGAACCTCATTCATGTAACAGATGGCTGTGGAAAGTTTTAATAAGTTAAGGGATCAGGAGATCACGGGACAGACAAATATTGCTGTAACTTTCGGACACGCATCTCCAGAAGACCCTCAATATTCTAACTTGAAGAAATTGTTGCTTCAGTTAGTGAACCAAATTATTTTAATTTGTGCCAGTTTATAATAATTTTGATGTATAAATATTAAAGCAATCTGGCAGAACTGTCTTTGACATCTCTGTACCCAAGTATCGTTCGGTTATATTCTCCCTGACTCTTGCTTATCGTTTTCCACCTCCCCATCCACCCAAGTCTTTCTCAATGCTGCTCTATAATCACAAGACATGTGAACCTGTGACCTGCAGCGATTCTGCCAGCCTATGGAGATGTCTTGTGAGGTGAAGATGAAACTTATTACGGCCATGAGCCTGTCTACCACCAGCATGTGTGCTACCTCTTTATTCCACCTTTCCCTCTTGTATTTCTCTCTGATTAAAACATTTCTGTCCTCTCTGCTCTGAAGGGTTTTACTTGTTCTCAATACCTACAACAAACTAGGCCCAACACATCATCGTCTCTATAAATATAACACTCACCACCCCACTCGATGATTTAGTCTTGAGTTCCAACTTCACGAAACCAAACCCTAATGAACAAGAGCAAGAGTATGTTATAGCAAGTCAACAAAGACAGTACACTGGAATACACTGCACACTACAGAAGGTTCCGCAAAACTTAAACCACAAGGGCACTCTGGAAAAATCTCACCAGCAACCTTGCACTTTCCTGTGTGGAAATAAGGTCCATCAATGCTTAAATATAAAATCAACCCTTGACCAACACACGTGGGCATTTGAGGGCATGGTCAACAGTGGAAGGGGTCAGCAGTGGGTGGAGGAGTCAACGGTTGGGGAGGAGTATCAAACAGGAGTGTGCCCTTATTGCTCCAGTTCACTCATCTGAACAGGCAGACACTCCAGGCATGCTGCTGATGTAAGAACATTGCAGGTGTCAGTCAAAGGTACCCTGCATTTCCCACTGGTTGAATAACCACTTCATTGAGAGGAGGAAGCAGCAGCTTTCCCTTCCATAGCTTTTCAACCATAACACAGCACAAAACCTGAATGGGAGGAGGCAAGAATATCAACAGCAGTATTGTCACTGGGGTGATTAAAGTTTCTGTGAAAATATATTTTTGTTAGTATCACTTAAGCCAATGCACTGAATAAAGTGCAACTCCATTCCTGTTCGGATGTTCTTGGTAGGGGGAGAAAAAGGAACAGGACAGTGAACAAAGGAGAAGGCCTGATGAACCACGGGTTGTTAGAGTGATTTGAACCAGGCAAGGATCAACTATGTTTCATGTGTACATACCTTAGGCTTAACAAAGGAGACTTGACGTTTTCAGGAGACAAGGATCAACTATGTTTAATGTGTACATGCCTTAG
This sequence comes from Heterodontus francisci, assembly GCF_036365525.1. NCBI lineage: Eukaryota > Metazoa > Chordata > Chondrichthyes > Heterodontiformes > Heterodontidae > Heterodontus > Heterodontus francisci. The sequence continues at coordinate 2,544,858 of NC_090417.1, forward strand.
GGTGAACAAAGGAGAAGTGACAAAAACCAGACAACTCTCTAAATTTCATGTGTACGTGCTTTGGTAATGATTGGATAGTATAATGTATACCTGCTTAGAATGTAATAGGGTACCTAGCTATGTACAAGGAGACAAATTGGATAGACATGACAGTAAGAAGTGTAACCAATTGATTGGTAAATGCAACCAAACTGTTATCTGTAAAATGGCGTAAGAATGATGCTTTGTAACCACTCGGGGAGTTCGTACGCCATCTTGTATGGGTACGGTCTCCCGTCTATGCTTGCAATAAACCGGTAAACAAAGGAGCTTGAGTCTCGTGTGGTCTATCGTGGAATCGGAGGGTGACTGAACTTCCTTTCAGCAGCATAGTCGACAGGATACACCCGGCCCTCTGTGAAGGCGAAAACAATCTGGTGAGGATCGTTTCATTTGAAAAAAATACTCTCCTCTTGCTTGCGTCAGACTAGAATGGAGGTCCACAGGGTGCGTCCAAACTTTAGACCAGAGACTCAGGTGGGGTGGGGGTGGGCGGGGAGAGACTAGGATCCCGGAGGGACGATTGGATCCCCAAGTGCACGAATAAGTTGGGATGAGTATGTCCCAGGGGACGATTGGATCTCGGATTGAAAGGTAGAGCACGCTCAAAATGGCGACGACCGAAAAAAATGGAACTCAAGTTTGTCGCGGAGTGGGGAGGCGGAGGGACTATGTCTCTTCACCTCACCCAAAAATATAGGAAACAAGTTACTATGTATTTTGATTCGAATGCGTGAATGTTGGAAGCCTCCACGAATGAAATGAATGTCCTTGGGATTTGCAGCTTGTGTTCTGTGGAACTAACAGTCGTTAACTCTTTGTTGTCTGGCCTTAATGTTGAAAGCATGCGTCTGTTCTTTGTTCTATTTTTACACGTGTATACTTTGTGGTAACCTCGAGTCATGTTTTGGTTGTCAACTAGTTGAACCTGCGTGTTCCTTGGCATCGGGACAGGGAATTAGCACAGATTTTGGTCTTTTGAACTCATTAGCCATTACAGGAATCAATTTTCTAAGATGTTTGGAATTGATAAGTGTGAAAAGTGATTGTTGAGTGTGTTCATTTCAATGTAAGATTGTACACCCAGGAATGGGATATAAAATTGAATTATATTTTAAGTTAAAGTTTTTTTTCTATTTTAAAAGTTGGTTTTGCAACTATAAAAAGCAATGAACAGCCTTGAAAGTCTGAAGATGTCTGGCAGAAATCCGATTTGTAGTTTTAAACACTGCTTTAATTGGACCAACATTTAAAATCTATTATTGCTTTATTTTGCAGTTTAAAATTGAAAAAATATTTTACTGACTGTTTTAAGTAGCAAATGTCAGAAATTGGATATTGTTTTAAGGGAGAGTAGGGCAAGCAAAGGAGATATGGGGAAGATTAAAGTTTGTGTAAGAAGCTGGTATTAAATCTTTTGTTCTAAGAATGTTAAATAACTTTTTCTTTACTTTTTGGTTTTATTAGAGTCATTTGAAAAGGCACCTGAAGAACAAGAAAAAGGAAGTAATTTACCTATCTTTTAAAAGAAAAAGCACGTGCTATTCTGTTCTGTGTGTAGTTAATAAGTATGAATTAAGTTTAAACTATTAAGGTTAACTGACCTGTTGAGAGAAACTTTGAAATGTTTATTGCCGGGAACTGGAATTTGGAATCATTTTGGCCATATAAAAAAAATCCTTGAATTAGAAACTGCTTACAAAAGATGTTAAAAGTTTGGAAACAATGGGAGTTTCATCTAAACTACTGCCTTCTCTAATGGAGATGGTTTCCTTTGAAGTTGATAATGTTAATGATTTTGTTGTTTTAAAACCCTAAGGATACCAAGAAAAAAAAAAGTTTAAAATGGAGTTTAGTTCTTTTCAATCAGTGAAAATAAAAAGGTTACGCAAACTGACAGCTGAGAATGTTTTGCTCCGCCCCCTCCCTTGGAGACAAGTAAAGAAATTAACCTTGGTGCAGTTATTGTTTTTCCATTTAATTTTTGCATGTTGAAAAAAAAAATTAACCCATTGGCCTTTGGGACAGAGCCACAAGGGATTCTGAAGCCACAGCAAGAGATCCAGCAGCTTTAAGAATTTAAGAACATAACTAAAGATAAATGTCACGGCAACTTTATCAATGAGACAAAGTGCTTGAGAAGGAGAGATAGTTGCAAGCACTTCTGTCGTTAATGTAAAACAAAACGCAATACCACCAAGTCTGAGCAAAGAAATTGGAATCAATAAACAAAATTATATTGATATGAGTGGTTATTTAAAGCACTCCAAGGGAACTTTATCTGACATTTAACAGGACAATCAAAGTTTTAGAAAACAAAGAACTAAAACAGTCTAGGTGGTTCCTAAGTATAAAAAACAAAGTTTCTTTTGGGGAGATATGAAATGGAACATGGATAAAACCTGTCGCTCAGGCAACAGTTACTTGAATTTGGAATGATCTGAGATGTCGAAATTCCAGTGGAATTTAGCAAGTTACTTTAAAGAAATTAAAATGTCATCTAGGAGAGAGGAAAAAAACAAAATATGATAATGCCTGGAATCAAATGGGAATGTTTGATTTCCCTTTGAAAGTATTGACTGTACAGTTTTTCCAGGGCTCATGAATGAAATAGAATTATAATTAATGGGAATTGGCAATTAGATCAGGCTCATATAAGAGTTAAGAAAGGAATTCTGGGGATAAAACAGAAATTCCACATCCCCCATCATCCTCAAAGTTCTGGAATGGTAGAAAGAATGAATAGGACTAAACAGGGAATAGCTGGGCAACAGTTTTACCCAGCATTCTGATGCGCCTATGGGCCACCCCAAATCAGAATACAGGATTTACTCCATTTGAGTTCATGACATGACGGGCAATGCAGTTACCAGAAGGAATAATGGTCAGATGTACGGACGCAGGCCCACTCAAAGGCAGAATCCGAGAGTATGTCAGAGAAATGAGTAAACAACTACACAAGCTTAGACAAGAGGTTAAGGACAGACAGATAGTTAAGGACATAGAATTGGATCAACAGTTGGAAAAACAGAAGGCTCCACAGGTAATGGTCAGAGTAGGTCCAGAATGTAGCGGACTTCAACCCCAATGGCATGGACTGTATGAGGTAATTATGACAGGTGATACGTGTGCGCTCAGAAATGAAAATGGGAAGTAAATGGAAACATCATGCACAGTTAAAACTGTTTGTGGAAACCGAGAAATCTAACGGTGACCCGGACAACGGGATCAAATGTTAATATCGTTGCAGGTATCTCCTTATCCTGAGCGGATCGGTGGCGGCGTGGGAGGCACCGATGGTACAGGTGTATGACAACTCCTGCCTGCAACCTGGACAACACGCTCAGCTCCCCAGAGGAGGCACCGGGGAATGGTTAAAGAAACCAAATAGCTGGATTACGGATCAGGTCACCACCCAGAAACGAGATGAAAGTCTGGGAACTGAACCCAAAATGGATCTGAAACATAAATGAGGGGTACTGGGACACCAATTGCGACAGAAAGCTACACCAATCAGCACCAGGACAACCAGTCTGATTGGCACAACCTCCATGCCTTCAGGGATGTGAGCTCATGGGCTGGTATATAACCCTAGTAGGGAAAGGGCACCCCGGTATGGATTTTTCCCAATGGATCTCAGCATTTCAACCACCCCCCTTGCCGATCAGGGGGAGATTAACAATAACAGGGATATATGATGTGACTGGATTGGGTAAATGGTATTATGGGTGTCGAACAAATAACGCAGACGGCACCATCCTTCACTCAGTAAACATTACAGTTGGATGGACTGATTTGCCCCCCCCTTCGTTTGGAAGCCAGGCCTTGATGACCAGTATTATCAAGAAGTATGGAAATATGTAACAGATAGACACGATTGTTATGATACACAATGCTATAATTTGAGTACTTGAGTATCAAAGGCCGATTTGCTGTCCTAGAATGACAAACCCCCCTCCAGATGGGATAGTTAGAGTAGGGAATACTAAACCCTTGTTGCATGATGTTACCATGGTATCGCTGAAAGTGACTTACAATGTTACGAACCTGGTGACTGTGTTACGCGGACAGTGTAGGGATCATCAGAGTACAATCAGATGGGCTAGATATCTGTTGGGACAGCTCACTGGGGATTACAAGGCTCGAATTACCCCGGAATCAGGAGACGGGAAAAATGGAGAAGGAGCTCGGTGGGAGATGTAGGGGGACTATTTATTACTGAGTTCCTGCTTCCAAACTCCATGCAGATCCATGAATTAAACAGTTACACATCACGAGCAGCTGCTGAAACAGCCAAAGGGCTGAAGTATAACGCATACGGGACAGAATATGCCGACTGCTATTGAGATACAAGGCCAAGGACTGCTGAGAGCCCTGAACATTACCAATCAAGGGCTAGTTCATACCATCAACTCACAAAACAGCAGGGGGGGGGGGGGGGGGGGGGGGGGGAACGGAGAGATGGGGGGGAGGTGCATGTGACACGTTAGCCTGAAATTTGACAGAGGGAATAAACTCGGCTATAGGAGACATCAGATTTGGAACCGCTCCCGGACATATGTTTCAATCAATATACCAACTGAATCTCATAAATCTACACCAAGAAGGACGAGAGCTTGTGGTCACTTGACCCCAGGGTAGCGGAGCGGACGGAGTTATTAAATTTCTAGTGATAATACCCTAGGAGTACCACCCAGGAACCTCCTTTAACAACAGTTATCACTTTGAGTCATTGGGAGTGGAATGGGATGGTTGGGTATATCGAGCAGGATCCCATGGGTACCTCTCCTATGTTAACTCCACAATTTGGATGAGTACCAAGGAATGTTGTGCTGAATCAAAGAATTATATTGTATGCACTTGTCGTATCCGAGAGCCCCCGACGAACCACAGCAAAATCACGCTCAAGATGTCCCCCGTCCAGGAAGCCTTTAAGGCAGTTCAGAGGTCCCCAACGCAATGGTGTTTTATGACAAGCGAGGCCGAAACGGTCTTTGGAGGATTAAGATGCTTAGTTAACACTAGTTTTTTGCATGTAAGTGACTGATTCACTTATATTAGGGAACTTCCACCTCCACTGTGTGGAGTTTGCAAGTTCTCCCTGTGTCTGCGTGGGTTTCCTCCAGGTGCTCTGGTTTCCTCCCACATGCCAAAGACTTGCTGGTTGATAGGTCAATTGGCCATTATAAATTGCCACTAGTATAGGTAGGTGGTAGGGAAATATAGGGACAGGTGGGGATGTGGTAGGAATATGGGATTAGTGTAGGATTAGTATAAATGGGTGGTTGATGGTCGGCACAGACTCGGTGGGCTGAAGGGCCTGTTTCAGTGCTGTATCTCTAAAACTAAAACTAAAAATATTTAGCCCCTGGTAGATTAATAACGGAATTTACGGATGAAACCCCGGGCAGGGTAGCATGGTTGGCCATGCAGCAAGCCACAAAGATAGCACATTGGTATACCCAGACATCGAAAGAACAAATCACACGGGGACGCATCCAAGTAGACCTGGCCACCAGATCAGCAACACAATTGGCTAGGTCAGCCTCAACTTACTCTCCCACATGGCGACTGACAAATTGGTGAGAAATCCTCCACGTGGTAATGACCATTTTTAGTTTGACAGTATTGGTATGGACCACCTGTATGTGTCACTACCAACTGCAAGCGCTAAGAGTATACAATGACATTCCGAGGATATGCTCTGGTACCCACCATGGGCACAAGGGGAAGGGATACGGGGTTAAGAAAAAGGCTAACCTACATAGTCTGGCAGTTTAGGATTCCTCCAGAAGTCTGGACGACTGGCCATCTGAAGGACGAACGGAGGAATTCTCAACGGCCAAAGGCCAAAAGTGGGGGGCTGTAGGGGGAGAAAAAGGACTAGAACAGTGAACAAAGGAGAAGGCCTGATGAACCACGGGTTGTTAGAATGATTTGAACCAGGCAAGGATCAACTATGTTTCATGTGCACCTGCCTTAGGGTGAACAAAGGAGATGGCCTGATGCTGTCAGGAGTGACAAAAATAAGACAACTCTAAATTGCACGTGCACGTGCCTTGGTAATGATTGGATAGTATAATGTATACCTGATTAGAATGTAATAGGGTACCTAGCTATGTACAAGGAGACACAATTGGATCGAGATGAGACTAAGAAGTGTAACCGATTGAAAGGTAATTGCAAACGAACTGTTAACTGTAAAATGGCGTAAGAATGATGCTTTGTAACCACTCGGGGAGTTCGTACGCCATCTTGTATGGGTACGGTCTCCCCTGTCTATGCTTGCAATAAACCGGTAAACAAAGGAGCTTGAGTCTCGTGTGGTCTATCGCTGAATCGGAGGGTGACTGAACTCCCTCTCACTCTTAATTCATCGTCTCAACCTGCTCCCATCTCCGGTGACAGCCCTGTCCCCACCAATGTTACCCAGTTCAATGTGCTCTCCACACACAGCCAAGAATGCAACTGTGGGGTGTTATTCACAGTTCAAATGGACAGCATGTTACACCTTACTGTGACAAAAATATACAGTTCATATTCCAAATATGCAGACAGCTGCAGTACAAACCTAAGCCAGGATTCACTGTACCAACTAAGTTCTGATCACATTAAATTCTAGCTAAAAGCACCTACTGGGTTCTAAGTTCTGATCACATTAAATTCTAGCTAAAAGCACCTACTGGGTTCCTAACAATTCTTTCGATTCTAAGCTCATGACAGTCTCAAATCACTGCAAAGGCAGAGCAAGACTGGTAATGAAAGAGTTCCCAAAAGAATGGTTTGTACAGTCACTTGTAATGACTTGAAAGCCAAGCATCATTCTCGGGATCTCGTTGCAATCAGTTACTGTTACTATATCAGGAGTTACTGCATCAGCACTACTGGCACGAAGGAATGACTGAGACTGAACTTGTTCACGTGGCCTTAACTGAACATAAAGCACTCACTTACTGCTCCTGCTGTTATTCATCACCGTCAGGCTCCGTGTCCTGTCCAATTTATTCCCCTTCTCCTACTCAATGTTGACATACTGGCCAAATGTCACAAAACAGCTCTTGCAACAGTCGCAGTTACGTAAAAACCGAGGGTGAGAGAAAGGAGGTAAAACTACGTCGACATAGTCACTATCTGCCTTCAAAAGTCAGGAAGAGCAGCGAGTTGCTTCATTATCCACTGGGGCTTTATCAGGGGGTGGGGGGTGGTGTGAGTGAGGAGAAAGGAATGGTTTCTATTCGTATTTTCTGCTTACACTCTGAGCAGGGGTGACATTGTGAAGACTGACTGGCAGGTGACTCAGCCAGCCAGTGAGGAGCTTCAAAATGAAATAATGTATTGCTGAAAACAGAGACATTTTGTCATAACGTTTCATCTTGCACTCATCAGGACAACTCAAGAATACCAGTGTTAGGGAAAGCATTGGTATTCTTGCGAATTCTCCTGACGAGTGTAAGGCTTCGACAAAATGTCTCTGTTTTCATCAATACTTAAGTTGTGTACTACCAGGGACTGGGAGCTACCGATTGGCTTCCAGGCCAATCCAATAAAACAAATTCAGAAGCTCCAGGACACAGGTAGCTCCTCCTCTTGGTCTGCATCACTGGAGCAAAAGGGAAAGGTACACAAAGGCCAGATGAACTTTTAAAAAAAACCCTTCAGCAAATCCTGAGCAGCTTGAAAGAGAAAATAGTGTCCAAAGAATCACACCCTCCTTAAATATCAAAGATACTAGCATTCTGAAACCCCACAAAGCTTTATTCTCCCTATTTACGGCATCAGAATGCTTGGATTTCAATAGTCGTTTAACCAAGCATTCTTCCCTCAGTGATTGTGAGTAGATTTCCACAAGCATAGAAAATGCACAAAACAAATGGCATTTCCACGATTGGCATGATCATGCTTGCACTGCATCAGTCATGAACAAACCGAGTAACTAAAGGCTGTTGAGTGTCATGTCAATCGTGGGAAAACTGACAGAATCCAGAGTCAGGAAGTGAGTGAGCACTTGGAAAGATCCAGGCTGATTAGGGAGAGCCAGCATGGCTCTGTAAAAGCAAGCTCTTGGGCAGAATCACTGAGCTGGTGAATGGAGGGGTTGTTTGATAAGGTTACCCACCAAACAATGCTAGCTAAAATTGAGGCAACCTCACAGGTTGGATAGAAAATAGGTTGGCAGAATAGGATGCAGGGAACTGGAACAAAAAGGTATTCTCAGACTGGCAGCCAGAACAACTAGTATCCCTGGGAGATTGGTGCTGGGTCCTGACTCTTTCACTCACTCTCAAATACACAGTAGATTGCGACAATGCAGAAGATTGCAAAAGGGCAGATTAAGATGCAGAAGAGTTTAAATGCAAGATATGTGAAATTATACACTTCGGATGTAGGAATGCCAGATGGAAGAACAATGCAAACAGAAAAGCATTGAGGCGCAGTGAGTAAACGAACAGGAGATCTATGAGTGCTCACATACCAGCTATTGAAATTGTGCAAAAGATCAAAAAGGCAAAAGCTTGCTGGGCTTCATTAAGATTGCATTATTATGGAGTACTGTTTAGACCTCATTTGTAATAATGTGTTCCATTTTAGCACTCCTGATTAGAATACACTGGCCTTGCAGAAAGTCCAGAAATTAATCACCACAGGTAAGGGGCAATGTCATTATGAATGATGGGGTAAAATTGGATTCTATTTCCCCACAGAAAGTAAATGAACAACCTGACAGACATTTAAAATAACGATGCAAATTGGCAGGACGGAGTGAAATTATTTTTCCCTCTAAAAGGGGAACCAGAGATGGGGATAAATTCTTAGGTTTCGAGTTCAGCTGCTTAAAAGTGAGTCCAGGAATGTGTTCTCCGCACCAGAGGCCAAGTCAATGGAGGCGGTTCAAAGGGAGTTAGACAGTTACCTAGGGCAAGGTGGGATATGGAGAAAGGGCAGGAGATGCCCTTGACGTGGTGGAGCAAACTCAATGGGATGGATTGGCCACCTCCTGTTCCTAGAACATGAATCAGGTTTTTAAAAGAATCTAGCTACAGTTCATGCACCACTGGAGTTGCACCACCTGGGCCATAATAGAGAATCAGAGGGCAAGTTACTTGTGTGGTCTCAGTTAACTGAACCAGGTGTAAAGAGTCACTGTCAGAGAAAGCAAGGAATATGAGCAGCTGATGAGTAAATTCAGAAACTCCGAGTATCAACAGTAAATTGAAATCCAAGAATGACCAGAATACCCACCAAGCCAACTTGGGGAGTCATTGGCAGTGAACTGATCACCCCAGTGTTGTCATTTCCAGGACACATCATTACAATCGCTCTCTTGGTTCTACCACTGGGTGTGTCACTGTCACCAGTGTTCACAGGTACAAAGCTTCCTTGCAACAAATGCACCATTTTATCTCCTTTGGTGTTTACCTGGAGCATAACCAGAATGGTTCATGGGGAACAATGGGATATTTAGCCCTCTCTCCAACCGCATCCAAAAGGATCAATATTCCTATGTTACAGTAGTCACTGCTCTTTATTAGAGCTTTGAGAGACATGTTAACATATCGCAAGCGTGTAAATTATATTTCTTTGAGATGAAGTCAGCCACCAGATTTTCACGCTGTGACTACACCCATCACTTCACAAAACTAAATTTATAACATACCCAACTCAGGCATGATCTTTGATACAAGTTTTGAAAGAATTCAGGAAGAAAATGCTGCTCACCATATCCTTTGTTGAAGAGGTCCCTACTGGATTTCCCCAGGTCTGCATATGACGGTGGCACAGACATTCTGCCTTTGGAAAGGAGACAAAACATCAGGCCACAAACACACAACTTCGAACAGGTAAACACACTCCAATTCTTACTCAGTTCACTACAGCATATCCCAGACACAAGCACATTGCTGTGGTTCTTCAGCTTATCGTTTGTCAAAGGTAAGAATTCAAAATGATCAGACGGCTGATCAGCAACAACAAACTTCAGTGTTTCTAGTACACCTTTCTCAATATTATCACCAGATCTGTTGTTACCAACGTAGTTTAAAAAGCCAACACACTGTGCAATTGGAACCACACAGTACAATATTACTAACAAATATAATAACTTATCCTTGAAATACCTCCACCTTTGTAATAATATAGACATGAACCCAAAAGGAATAATGTCCTGTAATACACTTCAGTTCCTCATTTTCAATAGCACTACAACACCAGTTGCTGATCTGTACAAGTATTACACAGTATCAGTATAATCTTACTGTTGAGAATATTGTTTACAAATGACCATTGTACAGTCGGGTAACTTGACACACCTACACCCACAATGCTGGACGAATATCATAGCGACAAGCCAAGACGCCCAATTACCTCACCTCAGCAAATGGAAAGTGAAAACTGAAACGGTCAACTGTATTAGCTCCCAGCATTCCATAGGAGACAAACTCGAGCAACACCCACCCATTCCAGGAAATGGTCAGTTTATTCACTAAAATAAAAGCAAGATACTGCAGATGCTGGAAATCTGAAATAAAAAGTGCTGGAAAAACTCAGCAGGTCTGGCAGCATCTGTGGAGAGAGAAGCAGAGTAGAGTTAACGTTTCAGGTCAGTAACCTGAAGAAGGGTCACTGACCTGAAACGTTAACTCTGCTTTTCTCTGCACAACTATTGCCAGACCTGCTGAGTTTTTCCAGCACTTTCTGTTTTTATGTCAGTTTGATCACTGTGCCTCAGGCAAGCAAACCCCAACAATTAAACCCTCCCGAACAGGCAGCTCCCAAGAACCCGGCCAATCCCTTCTGAAGAACTCAGCGAATCCTGCTCTCTGCCAGCTGCAAATGAACTAACTTACAGCCACGAGACACCTGACTTCTTTTACAAACTGTTACTAGAATATTCTGACTAATTGGCAAGAGGCGATTACACTTGTCTAAGGTTTTGTTAAACTATCTTTAAACTAGATTGGAGAAAACACATCTCAGAGTAACGAGATGACAGAAGAGTAATGTTGGGTGTGAAATCTCCTGACTAAAGGTATGTGTTTGCTCTGGTATTCCATTCCAGTAATAGGATTAGAAGATAGTTGGCTACTCTTCAGTCCGTACAAAGTCTATACAACCTAAAACTGCCCAACATTCAGCACCAATGGCCAGTATTACTCAGCTGCCACAGGATGGTCAGTGTGAATCACAGAAAATAATCACCCAATGCAGCAGTCGCTTCTGAAGCTGAGACACATCAAACACAGAAGAAGCAGCTTTATTCACAATCTAACCTGTGCTGTACCTGCCCTGCGAATATTGGATGGGACAGTGTAGAGGGAACTTTACTCGGTATCGAACCCATTTTTTTTTCCTGGACAGTGCTTTACTCCATATTTAGCCCTGTGCTGTACCTGCCCTGGGAGTCTCTTATGGGACAATGTAGAGAGCAAGGTGGAAAAGGGGGACGGGAGGGGGGGGGCAAGAGAGAGACGGGGGGGGGCAAGAGAGAGACGGGGGGGGGGCAAGAGAGAGACGGGGGGGGCAAGAGAGAGACGGGGGGGGCAAGAGAGAGACGGGGGGGGCAAGAGAGAGACGGGGGGGGCAAGAGAGAGACGGGGGGGGCAAGAGAGAGACGGGGGGGGGCAAGAGAGAGACGGGGGGGGGCAAGAGAGAGACGGGGGGGGGCAAGAGAGAGACGGGGGGGGGGCAAGAGAGAGACGGGGGGGGCAAGAGAGAGACGGGGGGGGGGCAAGAGAGAGACGGGGGGGGGGCAAGAGAGAGACGGGGGGGGGGCAAGAGAGAGACGGGGGGGGCAAGAGAGAGACGGGGGGGGCAAGAGAGAGACGGGGGGGGCAAGAGAGAGACGGGGGGGGCAAGAGAGAGACGGGGGGGGCAAGAGAGAGACGGGGGGGGCAAGAGAGAGACGGGGGGGGCAAGAGAGAGACGGGGGGGGCAAGAGAGAGACGGGGGGGGCAAGAGAGAGACGGGGGGGGCAAGAGAGAGACGGGGGGGGCAAGAGAGAGACGGGGGGGGCAAGAGAGAGACGGGGGGGGCAAGAGAGAGACGGGGGGGGCAAGAGAGAGACGGGGGGGGCAAGAGAGAGACGGGGGGGGCAAGAGAGAGACGGGGGGGGCAAGAGAGAGACGGGGGGGGCAAGAGAGAGACGGGGGGGCAAGAGAGAGACGGGGGGGGCAAGAGAGAGACGGGGGGGGCAAGAGAGAGACGGGGGGGGCAAGAGAGAGACGGGGGGGGCAAGAGAGAGACGGGGGGGGCAAGAGAGAGACGGGGGGGGCAAGAGAGAGACGGGGGGGGCAAGAGAGAGACGGGGGGGGCAAGAGAGAGACGGGGGGGGCAAGAGAGAGACGGGGGGGGGCAAGAGAGAGACGGGGGGGGGCAAGAGAGAGACGGGGGGGGGCAAGAGAGAGACGGGGGGGGGCAAGAGAGAGACGGGGGGGGGCAAGAGAGAGACGGGGGGGGCAAGAGAGAGACGGGGGGGGCAAGAGAGAGACGGGGGGGGCAAGAGAGAGACGGGGGGGCAAGAGAGAGACGGGGGGGCAAGAGAGAGACGGGGGGGCAAGAGAGAGACGGGGGGGGCAAGAGAGAGACGGGGGGGCAAGAGAGAGACGGGGGGGGCAAGAGAGAGACGGGGGGGGCAAGAGAGAGACGGGGGGGGCAAGAGAGAGACGGGGGGGGCAAGAGAGAGACGGGGGGGGCAAGAGAGAGACGGGGGGGGCAAGAGAGAGACGGGGGGGGCAAGAGAGAGACGGGGGGGGCAAGAGAGAGACGGGGGGGGCAAGAGAGAGACGGGGGGGGCAAGAGAGAGACGGGGGGGCAAGAGAGAGACGGGGGGGCAAGAGAGAGACGGGGGGGGCAAGAGAGAGACGGGGGGGGCAAGAGAGAGACGGGGGGGGCAAGAGAGAGACGGGGGGGGCAAGAGAGAGACGGGGGGGCAAGAGAGAGACGGGGGGGCAAGAGAGGGAGGGGGGCGAGGGAGTGGTTGCGGCCTGTACCCAGTATCCTGCTCCGAGCGGCCCACCCCATCCCTAAGCGGAGCGGGTGGTGCGGCCCAACCTGGATCTGAAATCCCGGGCAAAGCGGCGCAGGTCCAGCCTTGGACAAGGCCTCTCCTACCAGGATGGCTCAGACCACCCATAGCAGGCTGCCTGGGTTCGTGCATTCCCCCTCTCTCTCCCCTGGCCCGCTACCTGCAGCCTCGATGTCTCCTTTCGACTCGACCCAAACCCCGGCTCCAAGAGGGCAACGTGAAGGAGAGAACGAACACCACTGCGCCTGTGCAAAAGTCTCAATAAGACGCAGTGCGCCTGCGCCGTCCGGCTCACCAGCAGACTGTACTGCGCATGCGTAGTAACATAGACTCCACCTGTACCGTCCCCTCATGGCCTTGGTCTGGCACACTCCAGAGGCACCTTCAATCCATTGGCCCGTTGCAAATTCCCACATCAGCTTACAAGTAACTCACATTCCAGTATTTGCTATCTTGATACATGTGCGTCAAAACCACCGGCCCAGTGCAAAACCCCTCAACACCACACAGCATCTGGGCAGTAAACACCCACACCGTGCTATATCATCATTGTTCCCTCACTGTCACTGGGTCAAAATCCTGAAACTTCCTTTTTTTACTTTAGTTTAGAGATACAGCACTGAAACAGGCCCTTCGGGCCACCGAGTCTGTGCCGACCACCAACCACCCATTTATACTAATCCTACATTAATCACATATTCCTACTGTGGGCGGCACAGTGGCGCAGTGGTTAGCACCGCAGCCTCACAGCTCCAGGGACCCGGGTTCGATTCCGGGTACTGCCTGTGTGGAGTTTGCAAGTTCTCCCTGTGTCTGCGTGGGTTTTCTCCGGGTGCTCCGGTTTCCTCCCACAAGCCAAAAGACTTGCAGGTTGATAGGTAAATTGGCCATTATAAATTGTCACTGGTATAGGTAGGTGGTAGGGAAATATAGGGACAGGTGGGGATGTTTGGTAGGAATATGGGATTAGTGTAGGATTAGTATAAATGGGTGGTTGATGTTCGGCACAGACTCGGTGGGCCGAAGGGCCTGTTTCAGTGCTGTATCTCTAATCTAATCTAATCACATCCCCACCTGTCCCTACATTTCCCTACCACCTACCTATACTAGTGGCAATTTATAATGGCCAATTTACCGACCAACCTGCAAGTCTTTTGGGAGGAAACCGGAGCACCCGGAGGAAACCTACGCAGACACAGGGAGAACTTGCAAACTCCACACAGGCAGTACCCAGAATCGAACCCGGGTCGCTGGAGCTGTGAGGCTGCGGTGCTAACCACTGCGCCACTGTGCCGCTTCGTTCTTGAGATTTGAGAGTCGCTGGCAAGGCCAGCATTTGTTACCCATCCCTAACTGCCCTTGAGAAGGAGGTGGTGAGCTGCCTTCTTGAACCGTTGCGGTCCATGTGTCGGTAGACCCACAGTGCTGTTTGGAAGGGAGTTCCAGGATTTTGACCCAGGAACGATGATAAGTCAGGATGGTATGCGAGTTGGAGGGGAACTTGTTCCCATGTGTCTGCTGTCCTTGTCCTTCTAGGTGATAGATGTCAGAGATTTGGAAGGTACTGTCAAAGGAGGCTTGGCGAGTTTCTGCAGTGCATCTTCTGGGTGGTATACACTGCTGCCACTGTGTACCAGTGGTGGAGGGACTGAATGTTTAAGATGCCATGCCAATCAAGCGAACTGCTTTGTCCTGGATGGTGTTGAGCTTCTTCACTGGTGTTGAAGCTTCACTCATCCAGACAAATGGAAAGTATTCAATCACACTCCTGATTTGCACCTAATAGATGGCGGACAGACTTTGGGGATTCAGGAGGTGAGTTACTTGCTGCAGAATTCCCAGCTTCTGACCTGCTCTTGTAGTCACAGTATTAAGATAGCTGGTCCAGCTTTGTTTCTGATCAATGGTAACCCCCAGGATGTTGATGGTCGGGAATTCAGCAATGGTAATGCTGTTGAACATCAAGGGGAAATAGTTAAATTCTCTCTTGTTGTAGATGGTCATTGCCTGGCACTTGTGCGGCACAAATGTTGGATATTGTCCAGGTCTTGCTGCATGCAGGCACAGACTTCTTCTGTATCTGAGGAGTTGCAAATGCTACTGAACACTGTGCAATAATCAGTGAACATCCCCATTTCTGAACTTATGATGGAGGGAAGATCATTGATGAAGCAGCTGAATATGGTTGGGCCTAGGACACGAACCTGAGGAACTCCTGCAGTGATGTCCTGGGGCTGAGATGATTGGCCTCCAACAACAACCTTTGTGCTACATGCGACTTCCAACCAGTGGAGAATTTTCCATCTGATTCCCATTGATTTCAATTTTGCTAGGGTTCATTGATGCCATTCTCGATCAAATGCTGCTTTCATTTCAAGGGCAGTCACTCTCACCTCACCCTAACAGCACTGTGGGTGTACTTTCACCACACCGACTTCACCTTCTCAAGGGAAATTAGAGATGGGCATTAAATGCTGACCTTTCCAGCTGTGCAAGAATTGATTTTTAAAAAGAGCTGTGAGATTATTAAAGTAGAACCAGGGAATGTTCTTAAATATACAAACTAGTCATCATTACTTCAAGTAGAATCTTCCACATTTAGAGTAAATAAGAATGGTGCAATCAGCAACTCTATGACTGAAAATCACTCCCAAAAATATATAAATACTGAATGTAGCATTAAATGTTTCACAAGGTTCTACAATCAAGCTGAGGTTAATTCATACACAACCATTATTCTCACTTAAATCATTTTGGAAAGTTTAGAACTCTGGCCGAGAGAAAAGGTTGCTTGCACTGGAATTCTCAAGTCCAAAACAAAACAACTATTGCATGACAAATTACAAAAGACACAGTGTCACTCGTTGCAATAAGAAATGTTTCAATGCAGAAAGTTGGAAGTTTTTTTTATATAACGTTAACATTTACCCTTCTATCCCCTGCAACCTTGGCTATAAAGAACCATTTATTTACAGATATATATATATATATACACAGAAAATGTTGGAAATACTCAGCAGGTCAGGCAGTATCGCTGGAGACAGAAACTTAGTTAAAAGAGTCTGGATTTTTACTTACCTGACCCGATAGGAGAGGGGGGAGGCAGAGGTGCGCGGGGAAGTGGGAAGTTGGAATTCCCCCACGCACTGTGGTGTTTCAATATTGTGCTCTCTGAGTTCACCTGAAGACTATTCGGCCTCCTCCTGGTCCAACTCCTTTGTCACCCTTGAAGTACCTGTGGGAGATGAGAGACATAAGTTAGAACTGACAAATGAAAAAGGTTCAAAGTCTACATTGTGCAGATCTTGGCATTTCACTTAGTGGTGACATCAATTCAACATGAAGTGGCACAGTGGCGCAGTACTTAGCACTGCAGCCTCACAGCTCCAGCGACCCGGGTTCGGTTCTGGGCACTGCTTGTGTGGAGTTTGCAATTTTTCCCTGTGACCGCGTGGGTTTCTGCCGGGTGCTCCGGTTTCCTCCCAAAGCCCAAGACTTGCAAGTAGGTAGGTAAATTGGCCATTGTAAATTGCCCCGAGTGTAGATAGGTGGTAGGAGAATTGAGGGAAGTTGGGGATGTGGGAGGGAATATGGGATTAATGTAGGATTAGTATAAATGGGTGGTTGATGGTCAGCACAGACTGGGTGGGCCGAAGGGCCTGTTTCAGTGCTTTATCTCTCTCTATGAATAACTGCTGTGTTCCAAGTGGCAGTGTGATATCTAATTCTGTCACGAGGTAGGAGGGAGACCCCATCTCTCCAATGTGACTATGCCACCCTGCAATGGAGATGATGGAATGACAACAGTTGTGGAGGATGGGTGTGAGATGGCATTAAAACAAGGCTCAGTGGGAGTGTTGGATATGCAGGGAGGTATTTGGAGAGAAAGGAATGAGTGGAACTGCAGGGTATATTGTTCTGAGGGGTACTGTACAGGAGAAAGCTAGGGAAGTCAGAATGATAGGGTTGGCATCTGCAAGTGGTATGCCACCCATCTTTCCTGCCCTTAAGAGGTCGTTGAACTTCTTGTGGTACTGTATCCATGTTCTAGGAACCAGACTCCTGCTGCTGACTGCCTCAGAGACCTGCAGCCAAGCATGTTTCGTTCATGTGACTGGCCTCTTCCTCCCATCCGTGCAAAACAACATGTCTCTTTAGGCCCTCACCATGTCCAGCATCACCTCCAGAGAAGAGGTGGCATGTACGCAGCATGAACACTGTCAGGAATCAGTTGGGCCGAATGGCCTATTTTTGTCTGGTACATTCCCTGCAACAAAAAAAAGGTGCATCAGTTACTCAACTGTTGAGATTCACCCATACTCTGACACAGATTTTAAGTGAACTTAGGTATAGTGTAGTAAGGGTTAATTTTGAGGTACAAAGAAGATGATAGAATGCAAGGACAAATAGTCAGAACATTGGAATACAAGACTAAAGGAGTTATGCTAAGGCTTTATGAAACTTGGGCCACAATATCTTTCTACAGACAGATTTTACATCTCTTTGGAAGAGAAGTTTTGGTAACAATTAACAGGGGTCGTCAACAGGATAAAAGAGCACTACAACCATTGCATTGGCACATGATGGTTCCTGGTGTGATGTATCTTTAAGCCTATAGCCTTAAAGGTAGCGAAATTTCATTCCTTTGCTTTCCCCGCTGCAGCTGTTTATAGGGGCTGGCCATTGAGTAGCCGCAGTTAATTAAACGGGGAACCAATCTGGAGCCATCTGACACTGGAAGATGATCACTACTGACCAGATGCTCACAGATATGGAATTGGGAAGAGCACTTTCAAGTCTTGATATTCCCTTGTTCAGTCAGATCTCAATGGTGAAATCATAGTCTCAATAAAGAGCAGTCTCACAGATGTGCATCACATCAGTCAAAATACACAAAGCCACGACAAACTGGTCCTACAAGATTGCGTTGTAGTTTTGACTGTCTGCACATGGTTGAACTAATACCTCATGAGAGTCTCAGAGACACTGCAGGCAGCACTGTCACTTGTTATACATTTGTGATGCCGTTGATGCAAGGGCTGCAGTTGACGGCATCTTCCTGTGTACAACGACCGACTCATTAAAGCCGATAATCAACAGAAATATGCTGCCATTTTCTTTTTAGTTTAGTTTAGAGATACAGCACTGAAACAGGCCCTTCGGCCCACCAAGTCTGTGCCGACCATCAACCACCCATTTATACTAATCCTAAACTAATTCCATATTCCTACCTGTCCCCACCTGTCCCTATATTTCCCTACCACCTACCTATACTAGGGGCAATTTATAATGGCCAATTTACCTATCAACCTGCAAGTCTTTGGCATGTGGGAGGAAACCGGAGCACCCGGAGGAAACCCACACAGACACAGGGAGAACTTGCAAACTCCACACAGGCAGTACCCAGAATTGAACCCGGGTCGCTGGAGCTGTGAGGCTGCGGTGCTAACCACTGCGCCACTGTGCCGCCCCAAGAACACAATATAATATAATGTATTTGCACTTTAAGAAAGATTTTTGGTAAAGTTCCAAATGAAAGACTTTGAATTCAGTGGAAAAAGCACAGTGGTCCAGAGCAGAACATGGAACAGAAGTTGGTTAAAAAATACGATGTAGCAAGTACTTGTGAGATGAGTAATCAGACTTGGGGTGTCGTGATGAGTCGAGACCTACGCAAACAACCCAGATATCAAAATCAAATGTGAGCTCACGAACATTGCTAATGATACCAAAATGCAGCAAGTGGTAGGGACAGATGATCAATTATAGACATTCAAAATTCAGCTAGGTGCCATGATTGGAGAGATGATCGGTGGGCTTCAATGGACTGAATGGCATTGTTCCTTCTTTGACTTTTTATGTTCTTGACCCTGTTAAATATCAGAAGGCAGGGAACATAATTTTACGAATAACATAACGATAGGAGGTAGATTGGTAAACAGTGGTGAGGACTGTAAAATAGTTCAGGTGGAAATAGAGACTGGTTAGTTGATGGGCAATCTGGTAGCAGATACAATTTAATCCAGAGAAGTGTCAAGTGTTAAATTTTGAAAGACATGCAATGGGAGTATATACTCAGCATAAAGATACTGAAGGGTGTGGATAAGCAGAGAGGGGTAGGTGCCATGCTTGAGCTGTACAATGCCCCGGTTAGACCACACCTGGAGTACTGTGAGCAATTCTGGGCACCACATCTTAAGAAGGATAGATTGGCCTTGGAAGAAGTGCAGTGTAGATGTACGAGAATGATGCCCAGACTCCATGGGTTAAATTACAAGGAAAGATTCCACAAATTAGGGTTGTATTCCCTGGAATGTAGAAGGTTAAGGGATGATTTGATCAAAGTTTTCAAGATGATAAGGGGAACAGATAGGGCAGATAGAGAGAAACTATTTCTGCTGGTTTGGGAGTCAAGAACGAAAGGACATTGTGTAAAAATTAGAGCCAGAACTTTAAAGAGTGAAATTAGGAAACACTTCTACACACAAAGGATGGTAGAAGTTTGGAACCCTCTTCTGCAAACGGCAATTGACGCTAAGTAAATTGTTAATTTTAAAATTTGAGATTGATAGTTCTTTGTTAACCAAAGGTATTGAGGGATATGGGGGAAAGGCGAGCATATGGAGTTAGGTCACAGATCAGCCATGATCTCATTGAATGGCAGAACATGCTTGAGGGGCTGAATGACCTAATCCTATTCCTATGTTCCGAGAAAGACCAAGGGTTCAAATATATAATTCCGTGAAAATGCCAGTCCAGGTGGATAAAGCCAAAAAAAGGTCAACAGTATTTAGGGTTCTATAAATATGGAGGCAGAGTACAAGAGGAAAGAAGTAGCATATACTTGTACAAGGAACGGTCAGGCCACATTTAGCTCACCGAGTGCAATTCCGGGAACTTGCCCTTCTCGAGTAACATGCTTCCCCTTGGTGGCAATATCTGAAAAAATGTAGTCAAGTTCCACACATACGCTATCAACACCTCCTCCTCCACCTACCTTAAGACCCCCGTAGCCTGCATTGCTTGCCTGCTTGACCAACATCCAATCTGGATGAGCCACAATTGCCCCAGCTAGACCAAAGCCATGATTTGTATCCCCCATGAAAAACTCCATGGCTTTGCCAACTCCATAACAATGCTCACATTCACCAGGCCTCAGTCTACTACTTCTGAAGCTCTCATCCAGGCCTTTGTAACCTCTCAGCCTGACTATTTCAATGCTCGGCTGCTGGTTTCCCATGCTGCACCGTAATTGAGAGAGTACCCAACACCAATTCCAGCACAAGAGGGAGCTGTAGCCAAGCACAAAACAAAGAGTTTCTGTTCCTCAATTTCTTGTTCCTTTCCTGGTGGTTCTGGGCGCATTTCTGTCAATTTAGAGACTAATGGATTGGAGTTGCAGTGTGGTCACTGGCAGTGCTCACTCCAGATCACCCCATATAGCTGGAATATCTGTCCCTCTGCATTATGTGCCATTGCTGCCCCTCAGTGTCCTGTACCACTGCTGCCCTCAGCCTCTTGTACCACTACTGCCCCATGCTATCCTGTACCAGGGTTGCCCCTTGGCGTCCTGTACCAGTGCAGTGCCTTGGAATATTTTGCTTTTGGATTGTTGTATATCCAAATCATTAATAGTCAGCAAATAGTAAATAGTCAGTAAATAATGAATAGTTGAGGCCCCAGCTCAGATCCTTGTGGGATACCATTAGCTACTTCCCTCCAATTCAAATACATACCCATTATACTGACATTTTGTCCCCTACCGCCTAACCAGGTCAATAGCCTCTTAAATAGAATTTTATTAAATGTCTTCTAAAAGTCCATATAAACGACATCCCTAGACATTCCCATCTATTACTTTAGTTACTTCCTCAAAAAACTCAATTAGGTTCATTACCCAATGAAGCATGGCAGCCAATTTGCTTGCAGCGAGGTCCCACAAAAGCAGTGAGACAATAACCAGGCAATCTGTTTTGACTGATGTTGGTTGAGGGATAGGTACTGACCAGGACACCGGGGAGAACTCCCCTGCCCTTCTGCAAAATAGTGCCATGGGATTTTTTACATCACCTAACAGGGAGACGGGTCCTTGGTTTAAATTCTCATTTGTAAGATGGTGGACCTCTGAATCTTTGCACACTGTATGGATTCAGTGTATGGACTCAGCGTATGGATTCCAAATCGAACAGCTAAGGTGATTCATACAGCACAAAGGAGTAGTAGCCAGGACATAATATAGAGAACCATTCAGTTTCTATTCTTTTACACCTAAACTCATACATCAGCTTCAAACTAAAGATGTAGTATATAAATGTCTTTCTTTTGGGCCTCCTTATCTCGAGAGACAATGGATACGCGCCTGGAGGTGGTCAGTGGTTTGTGAAGCAGCGCCTGGAGTGGCTATAAAGGCCAATTCTGGAGTGACAGGCTCTTCCACAGGTGCTGCAGAGAAATTTGTTTGTTGGGGCTGTTGCACAGTTGGCTCTCCCCTTGCGCCTCTGTCTTTTTTCCTGCCAACTACTAAGTCTCTTCGACTCGCCACAATTTAGCCCTGTCTTTATGGCTGCCCGCCAGCTCTGGCGAATGCTGGCAACTGACTCCCACGACTTGTGATCAATGTCACACGATTTCATGTCGCGTTTGCAGACGTCTTTATAACGGAGACATGGACGGCCGGTGGGTCGTATATCCTTTAAAAAATACATCAGTTGCCAACAATACACAAAAAGCACTGCAGGACAAGGGAGCACAGAAATGTTGAGAATGCACAGGAGCAGCCTGAAGCCTCGGAGAGAAAAATGACAAGTATATATTTCAGTTGGAACCCTCCATCAAAAACAGAAAACACAGGCTGGAGAATCCTTCTTCTAGAACTGACCAATGCAAAGAGAGAACAGAACAGAATATTTAGCACAGCACAACTCATCACAACCTGTTTACTGAGGTTTTGTTTTGCTCAGTAATGTTAAGGAGGTTTGTAATGTCCTGTATCTGTTCTAATGTAGGGTCTCCACCCAAAACATTGATCTGCAACTGCTGACCTTGTGAGATTTTATTTCCAATTTCAGTATTTCAATGGGACAGTATGAAGGGGATGCTAATGAAACGATTAGAAATGATAATTTGGGACAAAATTAACAGTCACTTGGACAAATATGGATTATTTTTTTTAAAAGCCAGCATCGATTTGTTAAGAGTAACTTGTGTTTACCTAACTTGCTTGAGTTTTTTGATGAGGTAACAGAAAGATTTGGTGAGGGTAACGTGGTTGATGTGTTGTGCACGGACTTCCAAAAAGCATTTGATAAAATGGTACATAAAAGGCTTGTCAGAAAAGTTAGAGCCCATGGACAGTGGCAACATGAATATGGAATTGGCTGAGTGATAGGAAACAGAGAGTAGTGGTGAAAGGTTGTTTTTCGGGCTGGAGGAAGGTATACTGTGGAGGTCCCAGGAATCGGTGTTAGGACCCCTGCTTTACTTGATATATATTAATGACCTACCTAAATTGGATATACAGGGCAGAATTTCAAAATTTGCAGATGACACAAAACTTGGAAGTATTGTGAACTGTGAGGAGAATAGTGATAAACTTCAAGAGGACAATGACAGGCTGGTGGAATGGGTGGACAAGTGGCAGATGAAATTTGATGCAGAGAAGCGTGAGGTGATTCACTTTGGTAGGAAAAATGCGAAGAGACAATATAAATTAAAGGGGGTGCCAGAACAGAGACCTGGGGGTACGTGTGCACAAATCATTGAAGGTTGCAGGGCAGCTTGAGAAAGCAGTTAATAAAGCATACAGGATCCTGGGCTTTATAAACCAGTATAAAACACTAGTTCGGCCGCAGCTGGAGTATTGTGTACATTTCTGGGCACCACACTTCAGGAAGGATGTGAAGGCATTACAAAAGGTGCAGAAGAGATTCACGAGAATGGTTCCAGGGATGAAGAACTTCAGTTACACGGATAGATTGGAGAAGGTGGGATTATTCTCCTTACAGAAGAGAATATTAAGAAGAGATTTGATAGAAGTGTTCAGAATTGTGAGGGGTCTGGACAGAGTAGATATTGACAAACTGTCCCCATTGGAGAAAGATTGAGAACCAGAGGACACCAATTTAAGGTAACTGGAAAAAGAAGCAAGAGCGACAGGAGGAAAGATTTTTAGACAGTGAGAGGCAGATTCAATCAAAGCCTTCAAAAGAGAAATGGATAATTATCTGAAGAGAAAAGATTTGCAGGGCTATGGTGAAAAGCCAGGGGAGTGGGACTAGGTGAATTGCTCTTGCAGAGAGCTGGCACAGAGATGACAGGCTGAATGGCCTCCTTCTGCACTGTAATCATTCTTTGATTCTACTCTTTATCTAGCCCTTGCTGTACCTGTCCTAGGAGTGTTTGATGGGAATATATGAATGGAGTTTTACTCTGTATCTAACCCCAATGCTGTACCTGTTCTGGGAGCATTTGATGGGACAGTGTTAAGGGGGCTTTATATTCAACATGTGCTGTACCTGAAATAAAAATAAAAAGTGCTGGAAAATACTCAGCAGTTCTGGCAGCATCTGTGGAGAGAGAAGCAAAGTTAACAGGCTGAATTTTATTTGGGCGACACGCTCTGCGGTGCCGCCCTTTAAACTCAGCAGGGTGCCCGCATCACTGCGCTGAACCGTCCCCCATATTACGTGGGGAGAGCCGGGACATTCAGCACAGTGAGAGACATTTTGATTGCTGTGTAGCAGGTGCTGCGGCCCTATTTTAAGGGCCTCAGCACCTGCTTCCTGACAACTGTCAAAGAAATACTTAACTGACTGCTGAAGAGTGCGGCTGCTGTCAATCTGGCAGCAAAGCAGAAAGTGCTAGATAAACTCAGCAGGTCAGAAAGCATCTTTGGAGAGAGAAGCCGAGTTAACTTGACCAAGTTCACAGACCTGAGAGTTAATTCTGCTTCTCTCTCCATAGATGCTGACTGACCTGCTGAGTTACCCAGCACTTTGCTGTCACATACTTACCCTGCTGTGTCCCAGTGTCCTATGAAGTTGCGATCATCTTCTTCCACTCAAGTGTAACATTCCTTCTTGTAGGTCTGCCACACCTGGGTGAGTAATCTTAATTGTGCACATTCCAGGACGTGAGACTTAAATATACCATAAAAGGCAAATACACAACAGAAATAAAACCATAACTGAAGAATAATTACCTATGAGCATCTAATCATCTGATCTTGAAAAGCCACAGAAAGCCACTTGGAAAGACAAATATGCAATTTGAATCTGTATTCATAACTCTGCTGCCTGTTACGTGAAAATACATGCAACTGCAATTATACGATCTTTGTTAAAAAAACAGGAAAATACGTTCACATTCTAGCTGCATTGCCAACTAGAAATATTACACCAATAAATATGATCAGCTGCTGCAGAAGCAAAGTGTTTGTGAACATGTGTCGATGTGTAATTGTTGAAAAACCATGACAACAGCACAGATTTCCTCACTAGTCCTGCATTGGTTTTCAAACATGTGCAGCTAGAATTTCGAGCTGTTACATGGTGGAGTCACCTTTGCATTTAAAGGACCACGCCAAAAGCAGAGGATGGCAGAGGGGAACTCTAGGATGGCCCCACAGTTCAGCGATGCCTCTCTGCTCACTCTCCCCCAGGCTGTGTAGGCAAGATGGGAGATCCTTTTCACCAGCGATGGTAAGAGGAGGCCCTCCCGCATGAACAAGGCAGTCTGGCTGGAGATGGCAGAGGAGGTGAATAGCCATGGGGCCATCCACCACCAAAGGGTCCAATGCTGGAAGGGGATGAACAAGTAAGTACTCCTCCAGCCAGCTGGGCCCGCTGGATTTCGTGTGCACAGGCTATGAGCGCCAAAGACATCCACAGCCAAAGGGCAATCAGATCAGCAACCTTTCTCCAGTCAGGCTGCTAGTGCAGAGGGTGCACCAAGAAGGGCAGCCTCTCCGTTTACAGAGAACACACTGACACAAATGGGAATGCTCAGGTGTCACAGCAATGTAAATACATCTTTCACTAAATGTTCCTCACCAACATATGTGTCCTTTTCTCCGTGTGAATGGTGAGTGCCAGCATGTAGCACCAACGTCACATCCCTTTACACCATTGGCCCTTCAGGAGAGCCAACGTATGCAATAACATTGCCATGCCACCATTACTCATGAGAGTCTCCATGGCTGCAGTGACATGGACATTGGCTCAGTCAGCTGCTGCCTCTAATGGTTTACACAGGGAAGCTGCAGCTGTGGACTGGTGCACAGTAGGTGAGCGAGGGTGGTGTATGGCTTGCAGAGCTCATGTTGGTTCCTATGGAGCAAAGAGCCTTTGTCTGATAAGCCACTGCTGTACATCCATAGCTCACTGCTAGCCCTACGTGCAGAGCCTGGGTGTCATCTGCCCTCCCATGCACATCTCATGTTGTCAGTCTTCAGCGTCCTCATAGTCCGAGGAGGAATCCTGTTGACATCCCTCCTCATCATGCCAGGACTGGCCTCTATTGGGTGCGTAGTTGTGCAGAGCAGCAAAGAAAGGAGCTGGCCTTTTTCGGCCTGTAGTACAGGGCATCACCCTATCCATCCAGGCATTGGAAGCACTCTTTCAGCATGCCCATCTCCTGCTCAATGGTGGCTCTTGTAGCTCAGTGACTGGCATTGTATCTCTCCTCAGCAGCAGGGTCTCTCACTGGTGTCGGGAGCCATGTCTGCAAAGGATAGCCCTCATCTCCAAGAAGCCACCCCTCCATCTGAGCCTGATCAGTGAACAGCGGTGGCAGCTGGGACTGGCGCAGTTCCCAGATGTCATGACAACTGCTTGGGAAGTGGTCACAGATTTGCATGAAGCATCTGCGATGATCACATACCAGCTTTACCTAGATTGACAGGGCTCCTTTAATGGTGACGTCTGTTGTTGATAGCCTGGCGGGAAGCCTGATAGCCACATTAGTGCAGTCTATGAACATGACAACCTATGGTTCTCCAGTAATGGTGCCGAAACCCACTGGGCCTGGCTGTGAGAGTCCATCCTGAAATGGACATACTCACTGGTCCTCCTTTGCAGGGCATTGGTGACCTCCCTGATGCAGCGGTGTGACCCCACAAAGGTTTCCGGTGGGCCCCTGAAAAGCTGCAGAGGCGTCAAGCTTGGGAATCGCTGCCACTATGAGGACCAAAGGCATAGGATGTCCACCGGAGCCCATGGGCTACAGGTCATCCTTGAGCAGGGCACAGAGATGTGTGACCACCCTCTCTACATGTGCAATCACCTCTGACACTGGTGCTCTGACATCTGATAGCATGTCATGTGAGGCCTGTAGATGCACGGCAATTGTAATGGTGAGCTCCCCATGGGGCTGCTGCTCACGACTGGGGGCCTCTACGTGGATCGCACCTGCCTGTTGATTTTGCCTTTGGCACATACGGATCCTCAGGAGCGGAGGATCACACAATGTAGGATGAGCCATGCCTATTTCCACATGATAAATAATGTTGAACCCTTCATGTATTCGAAGGTTCCTAACAGGGCAGGGATTGGTGTTGACAGATACATCAGCTGCTTTCCTGGATCAACTATGTGGCGTGCCATGGCATTGCCCATCTTGACCAACACTCAGAGTGACACAGCACGACCACATCAAGATCCCTACCAGCTAAATCGATTGCCCCCACCATCCACATAACCTTCATGCTCATACCCTTTCTGTCACCCTCCCCACACACAGCGTGACTAAAGAGTGCCATTGCTCCTTCACAAACACAAAGAAATGCAGAGCGTACACTGTTTACAAAGGGAGGGTACACAGTACCTCCCTTCACGCCTGCAGAGCTTTCCCTCCAGTAGTCCCAGACCCCCTCCCTCCTCCCTTTAAGAATGCAGAGCTGTGACCCCTGTAATCTCCCCCCCCTCCCTTCCAGTATGCAGAGTGAGACTCCTGTGATTCCCCCCTACCTCCTCCCCTCCTAGTATGCAGATTGTGACCCCTGTAATCCCCCCTCCCTGTAAGAATGCAGGGGAGATCCCTGTAATCCCCCCTTCCCACCTCCCTCTAAGAATGCTGAATGAGACCCCTGTAATCCCCCCACCCTCCTCTCTTCCAGTATGCAGAGTGAGACCCCTGAGAACGGAATTGACCTTCTGTCGCGAAACCTTCTGTCTCCGATACCCGCTGACTTTTCAAATCATGAACGGGACGGCATGTGATGGCTGCCCGTTCAAACTAAGATCAGAAAGTGTCCATGGAGAAGCGGCAGGCTACATATTCTGTAGAGGTAAGTACTATTTAACATATTCTAGTTGGGGTTCTGCAGCCATGCGGTGGGAGGGGGTGGGCTGCCCCAAGGTCCCCCGCCACCAGTAATTTGCGGTGGGCCCTTCTCGATGGCGCGGGTCGAGGCAGGCCTCTCCCCGCAAAATTTTACCAGCCCCCACGCCGCAACCTGCGGCGTCGAGGAGCCGGTAAAATTCAGCCCAACGTTTCAGGTCAGTGACCTTTCATCAGAACTGGCAAAGGTTAGAAATGTAATAGGTTTTAAGCAAATATAATGGGAGTGGGGCAAAAGAGAACAAAAGGGAAGGTGTTGATAGGACATGGGGTCACAGAGAATAACTGACAAGGAGGTCATGGGGCAAAGGCAAAGAGTGTATTAATGGTGTGGTGAAAGACAAAGCATTAGTGCAGAGAGGGTGTTAAATTGCAGAATAATGAAAGCCCGAACCAAAAGCAAAACATGAAAACAAAGTGGGCGGACACATGGTAAAAAAAAATGAATGATGAAACAAACTAAAATAAAATGAAATAAAAATTAAAATTAAAAATAAAAAAGGGGGCCAGTCATGCTCTGAAATGATTGAACTCATTGTTCATTCCATTAGGCTGTAGCATGCTGAATCGGTAAATGAGATGCTGTTCCTCGAGCTTACACTGATGTTCACTGGAACACTGCAGCAATCCCAGGACAGAGATGTGGCCATGACAGTAGGGGGGGGGGTGCTGAAATGGCAAGCAACAGGAAGCTTGGGGTCATGTTTTCGGACTGAGCGGAGGTGTTCCGCAAAGCGGTCACCCAATCTGCGTTTGGCCTCCCCAAAGTAGAGGAGACCACATTGTGAGCAGCGAATACAGTATACTAAATTGAAAGAAGTACAAGTAAACCACTGCTGCACCTGAAAGGAGACTTTGGGGCCTTGGATAGTGAAGAGAGAGGAGGTAAAAGTGCACCTCCTGCGATTGCATGGGAAGCTGCCGCGGGAAGGGCACGAGGTGCTGGGGGTAATGGAGGAGTGGACCAGGGTGTCATGGAGGGAACGATCCCTTCGGAATGCTGACAGTGGAGGTGAGGGGAAGATACGTTTGGCATCACGCTGGACGTGGCGGAGGATGATCCTTTGGATGTGGAGGCTGCTGGAGTAAAAGTGAGCACAAGGGGAACCCTGTCACGGTCTGGGAGGGAGGGGAAGGGGTGAGGGCAGAGGTGTGGGAAATGCGCCTGTCAATCACAGTGGGGGAATCCTCCGTTAAGGAAAAAAGACATATCAGAAGCACTGTTGTGGAAGGTTACATCATCAAAGCAGATGCGTCGGAGATGGAAAAACTGGGAGAATGGAATGGAGTCCTTACAGGAGGCAGGGTGTGAAGAAGTGTAGTCGAGGTAGCTGTGGGAGTTGGTGGCCTTATAATGAACATTAGTAGACAGCCTATTCCCAGAAATGGAGACAGAGAAGTCCAGGAAGGGAAGGGAAGTGTCAGAGATGGACCATGTAAAGGTAAGAGAAGGGTGGGAATTGGAAGCAAAGTTGATAAAGTTTTCGAGTTCGGGATGGGAGCAGGAAACGGCACTGATACAGTCATCAACCAGAAAAAAGAGTTGGGGGAGGGAGTCTGAGTAGGACTGGAACAAGGAATGTTTGACATATCCCACAAAAATACAGGCACAACTAGGACCCATCGGATACCCATAGCAACACCTTTTACTTGAAGGAAGTGAGTGGAGTTGAAGGAGAAGCTGTTCGATGTGAGAACAAGTTCAGCCAGGGGGCGGAGGGTGGTGGTGGATGGGGACTGGTTGGGCCTCTGTTCAAGGAAGAAGTGGAGAACCCTCAAACTGTCCTGATGGGGGATGGAGGTGTAGAGAGATTGGATGTCCATAGTGAAGAGGAGGCGGTTAGGGCCAGGAAACAGAAATTGTCAAAATGACGTAGGGTGTCGGAAGAGTCACGGATGTAGGTGGGAAGACACTGGACCAGGGAAGAAAAGATAGAATCAAAATAGGAAGAAATAAGTTCAGTGGGGCAGGAACAGGCTGAAACGATGGGTCTGCCAGGACAGTCCTGTTTGTGGATTTTAGGAAGGAGGTAGAAGCGGGCTGTCTGTGGTTGCGGGATTATGAGGTTGGAAGCTGAAAGGGAAGATCTCCGGAGGAAATGAGGTTGCTAACAGTCCTGTGGACAGTAGCTTGATGTTTGGTGGTGGGGTCATGGCCCAGGGGGAGGTAGGAAGAAGTGTCGGAGAGTTGGCGCTCATCCACTGCAAGGTAGAGGTCAGTACGCCATGCAACAACAGCAGCACCCTTGTCGGCAGGTTTGATCACAATGTCGGTGTTCGACCTGAGAAAACGGAGTACAGCAAGTTCAGAGGGAGACAGGTTAGAGTGAGTGAGGGGAGCAGAGAAATTGAGACTGCCGATGTCTCGCCGACAGTTTTCAATTAAAAGATCAAGAGCGGGTAAGAGGCCAGAGGGAGTGGTCCAGATGGCGGGAGAATGCTGGAGGCAGGTGAATGGGTCTGCTGGTCGGGGGGAGGACTCCTGGTCAAAGAAATGAGCATAGAAGCAAAGGCAATGGAAGAAGAGTTCAATGTCATGCCGAGTGCAAAACTCATTGAGGTGGGGGCATAAGAGTCATATGCTGAGTACAGATTGTTCAGTATCAGAGAGGGTAAGGTCAGAGGGAAGTGAAAAGGAAGAAACATCTGGAGGGGCATTAGTCCCCATCAGCTGCTGGAGTTTGCATTCCTTAACACCTGAAAGGAAGAAAAAACGTTTTTTGTTAATGTGTCGGATAAGATGAGGGATGAAATGAAACTGCGGAGCAGAACAGCTTTGAGATAAGGTGAGGCAGTGCTTCTGGAGAGTGAGGTCCAGTGTGTACATGTGGCAGCACATGGCACTGAGTGCGGATCTCAGGATGTGGCGAGAACAGCAGTCCGAGGAACGTGCTGTACCTGCCTTGGGAGCGTTTGATGGGACAGTGTAGAGGGATCTTTACTCTGTATCTAACCCCCATTTTTTTTTTTATGAGAGGGACATTTACTCTGTATCTAACCCGTGCTGCACCTTTCCTGGGAGTGTTTGATGGGGCAGTGTAGAGGAAGCATAACTCTGCATCTGACCCTTGCTACATCTGCCCTTGGAGTGTTACATTTCTCAGCACCAAATCCCTTTCCTTGACAAGCAAATGAAATCAATATGAGACTTTTATATTGAAGAAATTATTACATGACATGACCAGCGCAGCTGAAACCTAAATAACAGACATTTGTGCCAAAAATAACTACGAGATTCATATTCTTCGTGTCCTCTAATTCTTGGCCTAAAGATGGGGCAGTATTGTGACAACTAAAGCCATTTTGCACAAGCTTTCACATGTACAAACCAGCAACGAATCCTTGCAAATATGAAGATTTATTGAAAATGTGGACTTAACACTGCAGGTAAAGCAAGCTGGTGTTACCTTTCATTGCACTTTCAGAGAACTCTTTCACTCTCTTTCTTGATGAATTGCTCAGGACAAGCTCAAATCATACTGCATTGGATAATCAGGTTTTTTTTGTTGAGTGAACTGTCCAAATTTCTAAAATACAAACCTGACATAGAAATGTTCAGGAAATCTATGCCTGAAGGGAATCTCATTGATGGAAATACTGGTGGAAGGCTTGGATGTGATGGTTAGTGCACTTGAGTTGAGCCCTTCCAAATATCTAACATTGAAATGAATCAAGACAGCACTAAATTGAAGCCATGTGCCAAATTCTCTCAATGGCTCTCCTCTTATGCTGTACTCCGATACAGAATGCAACCTCGGAACATTTACCCTCGAAAGTCTGTTCTCTGACACTCCACACTCACTTATTTCCACATCACATTGTTGTAGAGGCATCTGCTTTTAAGAGATTTCACGAATTTTTTCTCAGGGACAATCAAGCATCAGGCCAGGAGTCTTTACTTTGGTGGGAACCCCGTGTGATATTGGTGTGGTGGGCTTGTATTATTGTGCCATTCACCATCATTCATATCTCCAAGTGATTGCAACCACAGAGGGAACATGGCTGATGATTTGAACTTCAAGAGCAACACAGCATGCTGTAAGTGATCTTTGGCAGTTGAGGTCATCATTAAAGGCTCCGGCACTTAATTAATGTTAACAGGAGAACTCTGCATCATGAAACCTTTCCAAAATCAAATGGCTACAAGACTTTGTTAATTCGAAGAACTTTCTGCTTCCTGTTTTGGAGTTTTTTTTAAAATAGCGAATCCTGTATAGATAGGCAGGCATGTTTCTTGCTGCTGGGTGCAATCTAGAGCTGTTTTTAGTTCCAGTCTTGTCTCTCAATAGTGTAACATTAACATTCTTAATTCACCAAGATTGAAACATTAAAATTGTTCCCAATGTGTAAACCGCTGTACCTTTTCCGCCACTCCAGGCGCTGCTTCACAAACCACTGACCACCTCCAGGCGCGTATCCATTGTCTCTCGAGATAAGGAGGCCCAAAAGAAAAGAAGATTTACAGAGATATATACCTCGAGAGGTAACAATTTGTAGCAATTTTCTCACTGGATTTAATGCTCCCAAATTCTTTTTGAAATAGCAACTGTTACCCCACTAAGCCAGGATTTACATATGAAAGGGCTTAGATAGAGTAGACAGGAAGAACCTGTTTCCCCTAGCAGGGAGGTCAGTTACCAGGGGGCACAGATTTAAGGTGATTGGTCGAAGGATTAGAGGGAACATGAGGAGAAACTAGTTCACCCAGAGGAGGGGGTTGGTGTCTGGAATTCACTGCCCGGATCAGTGGTGGAGGCAGAAACCCTCAACTCATTTAAAAGGTACGTGGACATGTACCTGAAGTGTTGCAACCTGCAAGGCTATGGACCAGATGCTGGAAGAAGATGGGATTAGATTGGGTGGCTAGTTTTTTCAGCCGGCGGAGACATGATGGGCTGAATCGCCTCCTTCTGTGCCATAACATTTCTATAGTTCTAAGAGGAGGTCATTCAACACTCACTGCTATTCATGGCTGATCTGTATCCTAACTTCATCGACCCACCTTTGCTCCCCTTTACCCAACAGAACTCTATCAACACAAAAGCAAAGTACTGCGGATGCTGGAAAGCTGAAATAAAAACAGAAAATGCTGTAACCACTCAGCAGGTCTGGCAGCATCAGTGGAGCGAGAAACAGAGTTAACGTTTCAGGTCAGTGACCTTTCATCAGAAATCTACTGATCTCAGTTTTGAAAATTTCAACTGACCCAGCATCTACAGATATTCAGGGAAGGTGGTTCTGAATTGCCACTACTTTTTGCGTGAAAAAAATGGTTCTAATATAATTTTGAGATGAAGGGTCACTGACCCGAAACGTTAACTCTGCTTCTCTTTCCACAGATGCTGCCAGACCTGCTGAGTGGTTCCAGCATTTCTTGTTTTTATTTAAGATTCTGTCTCCTTGTTCTGAATTCCTGTAGCAGAGGAAATTACTTCTCTCCAGTTACCCTATCAAGTCACTTTATCATGTTACATATATTGATTAGGTCATCCATCAACCATCTAAACTCAAGGGAATATAACGCTTATGCAACCTGTCCTCATAATTTAGCCCTTGAAGCCCTGGTAGTATTCTGGTGAATCTACACTGCACTCCCTCCAAAGCCAATATATTTTTCCTGTGGTACAGTGCCCAAAACTGATGCAGCACTCCACATGAGGTCTGACCAAGGCTCTGTACAATTGAAGCCTCAATTCCTCACTCCTGTGTTCAAACCCCCTTGAGATAACATACCATGAACCATTTAGATTACTTTTTATGCCTGTCTGCTGGCTCGAAGTGATCGGTACACAAGACCACACAAATCCCTTTGCACCTCCATAGTTCCTAGTCTGTCACCATTAAGAAAAAAAATCCAATTTGTTTCCCTAAGTGGATGGCTTCACTTCCCCATATCAAACTCCAGCTGCTGTAGTTTTGTCCACTCACTTAAGCTGTTTCTGTTCCTTTATAACTTCCAGCTCCATCTTACTGTGCCTCCCAACTTTGCAAACTGGTACAACTCTCTATTCATTAATTTCAGTTATTTACATATATTGTGGAAAGTTGAGGCCCCAATACAGATCCCCGGGGGACGACATTTCTCACATCCTGCCAATCAGAGAACATTTCATTTATCCCTACTCTCTGTCTCCCATCTCCCAGCTAATTATCACGTCAGTCACAAAATTGCCTCCAGTTCTATTTATGTTAATAATCTCTTAAATGGAACCTTGTCAAATTCCTTATCAAAGGCTATAAAGACAACATTCACAGACACTCCCCTATTCATCACGTTTTCAAACAGGTCGACTATATTAGTAAGACATGACCAAACCTTTGACAAATTCATGCTGTCTTTCTTTGAGCAGCTTATACTGCTCCAAGTGTTCAGTCACTCTGTCCCCGGTGATAGTTTCCCTCATGCAGGGAAGTTATTGGAATCTGGCAGCTCCGTAGTCCTTGGTTTCTCCCTTCTTTGCAATTTCCAATCCTTAGCCACCATTCCTGAATTAAGAAAACTTTGAAAAATTATGACCAATGCATTTCCAATTTCCTCACCTTTTTTTTTAATACACTGGGGTGGAAACCATCCTGGAGTTTTGTTTATCTCAAGTCCCATTCTTTTCTCCATTACCATTTCCTAAAATCTTATATCAAATCCACTAATTTCTTCCATTTGACTTATATTTAGAACCCTTTGACCCTTTTTCTCCACTGTGAAACAGATGCAAAGTACTCATTTAATGAGTTTGTCATTTCCTTATCGTCCATTGTAGTTTCATCTGCATCTGTCTTTAATGAGCCCATATTCCCTTAACTATTCTCTTTCTGTTAACATATTTATAAAAAAAACTTTTACTGTTAGCTTTGATATTACTTGCAAGTTTTTTCCATACTCCCTTTTTGTATGATTACTTCCTTTATGCCCTTTGTTGTTTTTAATAACCCTCCCAACATGCTGTATCACAAACTGAAGCAAGATTAAATATTAATATGAAACACAGTGATAAGCATGATATTTATGAAAATACATAAAACAAGAAAGCCTGTATTGGTTAGTTACTCTTTGTAAGAATGGATTCAGATTGCATTCAAAAGCCTCTGTTGAATACTGGAATTCTTGTTTATGCCAGAGCTATTTCAGCTTTTCCCCCATCTTCCCTTATTCTATGGTCACTCTCAGACGAGCTTATATATAATATACAAACTTTTCATCAATGTTTTGTGCCATTACCATTGAGGGTGAAGACATATTTTGTACATACCAACTGTTTGTGGTCCCATAAAATGATTATATATACTCGGTGCCTACAATTCCTGAGGCTGTTCCCTTGAGCTGGGCCCTATGATCAAAGGTGTGTTGTGACTTTTGCTGTAGCTCTTCGCAAACAGTTCAGTGAACTTTATCGGTCTTGTTGGATGAAGTTAGAAAACTTGCTGCAGCCTTTCAGGCAGCCTTTTAAAGCTGTACTGCTTGCCTTATCTGTACCAGTTTGTGCAGCCCATGTTGTTGGTGTGATTAGTGTGGAGATGTGAGAAAGTCTCTCCATTTGTGAATTTTGCAGGTGTGAGATCAAGGGTGTTTGCACTTTAGATGCTCCACGGGGATCTCTCCTAAAACCTGCAGTCATGTACAGGGTTGGCCTGAGATTCATCTCAGGTTTGCAAATTTGGCTGCAGAAGTGCACATCGTTGTGTTTTACAAGTCCTCAGGAATCTTTGCCATTGCAGCTATGTCTGGATAAATCAAATTCAAGAGCCTGACCCTGCTTCAATCAAGCGAGACAAACAGCAGCAAAGACAGCACAGGAGGCATTTCGGCTCATCGTGCCTCTACCAGCTCTTTGGTAGAGCCATCCGATCAATCTCACTGCCCTGCTCTTTCCGCATGGTCCTCTACTTTTTTTTCCTTTCAACTATTTATCCAATTCTCTTTTGAAAGTTACAATTGAATCTATACACACCGCTCTTTCAGACAGTGGGTTCCAGATAACAAACGTTTCCCAGTTCTGATGAAAGGTCATTGTGTTCTGCTGCACCCAGTACAATCTCGCCATCATGGGGGTAAAGCCTTTGCCACCAGGTATATGGTGAGCAACTGAGGGGGAGGAGGAAGAGGAGAAGGAAGAGGAGGAGGAGGAAGGGAGGAAACAACCAACACATCCCCTTTTTGACCAGGCTGTCCATGATCACCTCATCTGACTGTACCAATGAACACAACCCCAATTCCCATTGATCAACAGTCCCTCACTTTACCATCCCTATGTCACTGATCATCACAGCATCCTCTTGGCCATAATTCTGCAATAAAAGCCACCACAAAATAAACATTCCAAACCAACTTATCAATCAAACCCAACATTTCATAAAAAAGCCAATTAATCACCCTTGTGCATTCCCTTATTCCCCGTATTGCCCTTTGCCTGGCCTAGTGCTCCTACACAGTGCTATCCCAGTGGCTGCAACATGGCTGGTGGAAGGCTGCTGACTTCAGTGAGGGAGACTGAAGATGGCCTTACAGGACCACTTAAGCAGCCTTTGGGCTTTGAGGTCCCAGCTTTGGACTGCAGCATCTTGGCACGGGCAGCAGCAGTCTGGGCTAGCTGGCTGACAGGCAACAGCAAGGGGACTGACGGAGTGGTAGGGATGGGAGGTTGAATGCCTGCCAATGCACCAAGCATTTCTGTGAGCACACCAATCAGCCTTCTTCTGTATGCCACCCAATGAAAGTGCTCGTCTGAGTCCTCTGCAGCTGAGCACATGTGCATCCTCGACCTCTGGGGAAATGGCACCTGCACTAGTGTCAGTAACTGAGCTGGTGTCTGCGAGTGTGAAATCGAATATCAGTGTTTCATCATCGTCATCAGTCTCTTCTTCCCCTTCCACCACTCCCTGGACAGGTGGCAGTTCCTGGGTGTCTGAAAGAAGAAAGGTTCAAGGGCAAGGTTGTGTTGAGGGGATGGAGGAAAGTAAGAGGCGCGTGCTTATGCCATCTGCAATTTGTAAGTCAGAGAAGATTGTTCAACGCCCCAAACACTCTTTCCAGGTGAAACAGCGATGTATTTCAATTTAGAATGCTGTATTCGCTGCTCACAATGTGGTCTCGTATACATTGGGCAGACCAAATGCAGATTGAGTGACCGCTTTGCAAAACACCTTTGTTCAGTTTGCAAGCATGACCCCAAGCTTCTGGACGTCTGTCATTTTAATTCTCTCTCTGACCTCTCTCTCCTCAGTCTCCTACACTATTCTAATGAAATTGAATGTTAACTGGAGGAACAGCACCTCATCTTTCCATTACGCACATTACAACCTTCCAGACTCAATGCTGAGTTCAACAATTTCACATCATTACCTCTGCCCCCATTTTTCCAGACAGCAGCTGTTGGTGATTATTCTGCTATTCCCTATTCCTCTAGCCCCATCTTTTGTTTCTTAACTTGTCCCATTACCAACTCTTTTTGCCTTACATCATCCCTTTTGTGAAATAATCTCTCCTAGCTTCCACCCTATCATTGACTTTCCCTTTGGTTTTTTTCCTCCCCATTCCTGTTACTGCACTTTTAAAAAACCTGTTCCATCTCTAACTTTTCCAGTTCTGTCATCGACCTGAAACTTTCACTCTGTTTCCCCTCCATAGATGCTCCTGACCCGATCAGCATTTCCAGCATTTTCTGTTTTTATTTCAGATTTCCAGCTTCTGCAGTATTTTGCTTTTTGATATATGCTGCTCCGTGTCATGCAATTGTTCAGTTACAGAGGGCCACTCCTTATAGACTTTGATCAGTGTATTTTTGTATGTTTTATCCGATAGTTTACTTTTGCCAAATCCTTTTTTTTTGTTGTTTTTGCTCTTCATTGCGGCCCAGCGACACCTGCTGAACATGGGTGTGTGAACGTCAGGTGAACATGGGTTCGGGCTCAGCCATCAATATCCTACTGATAACCACTGTCTGGAATGACGGATAAAGAAAACCACTTGAGTCAGATACTGGAGGGCAGCCACACCACAACCTACAGTCAGCAGCAGAGGGATGAAACCAAAAGGAAAACTGGGGGACGGGGCGGAACCCTCCAGCTTGGAAGAACATTTTGATAAATTGAGATCGTAAGCAGAGACTGTCAGAGCAAAGGACTACCGCGCTCTGTATTTTAGAAGCTGATTTTGACTCAGATGAGATGAGCGGAAAAGTTTACCTCCTGAAGAAAGAACATCTTCGTCACGCATTTCACTTTCATCTCCAGAAATAACTGTCGCCATCAATCAAAGATTAAAGTTCCCCTACTCTCTTTCTTTCAGTCGCAAGTTGATTAATTATCTTTTTGCTCCACACTGAAAATGTAATAAAAATATTTAATAGCAGCTTTTCTTTCATGTCCCACAAAAAAAAACAATGTGATAGTGTCAGATAAGACGAACAGCGCATTCCCACCTGTGACTGGAGGATTTAGTTGCTGAGGCATGTTCTCCCTGGTTGACTCACAAAGGCCGGTTTCAAACAGTATCAAGTTCTAACCCCCCTCTTTCCGATTCTTCAGCTTCTGATGAAATTTGAGGCTTTTTTCCAAAAGCAAAAAAAAAATTTAAGTTAATCAGCAAGTGATAAGGCACAAAAGGAGGCCGTTCGGCCTATCATGGCTGTACCAACTCTTTGAAAGAGCTATTCAATTAGTCCCAGCTCTTTGCTAATTTTTCTCTTTCAAGTATTTATCCAATTCCCTTTTGAAAGTGACTTTGAATTTGATTCCTCTACCCTTTCAGGCAGTGCATTCCAGATCATTACAACTCGCTGTGTAAAACCTCACCTCTGGTTCTATTGACAATTATCTTCAATCTGTATCCTCTGGTTACCTGTTAGTGGCAACCATTTTTCCCTATCTATCAAAATCCCTCAAAATTCTGAGCACCTCTATTAACCCTCCTAATCTTCTCTGCTCTAAGGACAGCAATCCTAGCTTCTCCAATCTCTCCCCATAACTGAAGCCCCTCATCTCTGGTACCACTCTGGTAAATCTCCTCTGCACCCTCTCAAAGTTTTTGACATCTTTTCTTAAAGTTTGGTGTGCAGAATTAGACATAATAGTTGAGGTCTAACCAGTGACTTATCAAGACTTCCTTGCTTTTGTACTCTATACCTGCATTTATAAAGCCAAGGATCCCAGATACATTTTTAAAAACAGCTTTATCAACTGTCCTGCCACCTTCAAAGATTTGTGTATGTAAAGCCCCGGGTCTCTCTGTTCCTGCACCCCCTTTAAAATTGTATGATTTAATCCTATCAAAATGTATCACTTCAAACTTCTCTGCATTAAATTTCATCTGTCATGTGTCTGCCCATGTCACCAGTCTATGTCCTCCTGAAGTCTTTTACTATCCTCTTCACTATTTACTACATTTCCAAGCTTTGTGTCATCTGCAACCTTTGAAATGCTATACCTAAATACAGCTCACAGCACAGAAATAGGCCATTCAGCCCAACTGGTCTATGTCATTGTTTATGCTCCTCATGAGACTCCCCCAACCCCACTTTGTCTCATCTATCAGCATATCATTCTCTTCTTTTCCCCCTCGTGTTTATCCAGCTTTCCCTTAATGCATCTGTGCTATTT
Source organism: Heterodontus francisci (assembly GCF_036365525.1). Lineage (NCBI taxonomy): Eukaryota > Metazoa > Chordata > Chondrichthyes > Heterodontiformes > Heterodontidae > Heterodontus > Heterodontus francisci. The sequence goes on from NC_090417.1 coordinate 2,583,847, forward strand.
GCCTCAACCACTCCTTCTGGTTGCAAGTTCAACATTCTAACTGCTCTCTGGGTCAAGAAGTTTCTCCTGAATTCCCTGTTGACTGGTGGTGAGGAGGGCCCTCCTGCACGCCTGGAGTCTCATCTCCTTCACCCGCTGCCCTCGAGGCACCGCATTGGGGAACAGAACATCGCCCACCTCCTTCTGGAATGTGCCTTTGCAAGGCAGGTCTGGAAAGAGATGAAGTGGTTTTTGTCAAGGTTCATCCAGAGCAGCTCCGTAACGCAGGACTCTTGTGCTCTACGGGCTGTTCCTAGGGATGCACACTGAGATAAACATCAACTGCTGCTGGAGGACAATCATCTCGATGAAAGACTCTCTTTGGTCTGCCTGAAACTTGCTGGTCTTCCAGCGCAAAGAGTTGTCGACGACCGAGTGTTGCAGACTGGCACATTCCAAGGTCCAGGACTACATGCTGAGGGACGCACTAAAGCTTGGGGCAGCCATTGTCGAGACTTAATAGGGAAAGGTTACTGTGTAAGGCTCTCCTGCCATAGTATACCAAGCGGCTGGAAACTGTGTAAAACCCCTCAGGCTGTATGCACCAGAGAATGTTTGACATGAAATGTAAATTTACTTTGTAAATATAACCTGTAATGGCAAGTTTAGTGAGGTACCTCATGTACTGTTTGAAAGAAACTGATCTGTTTTGCACACTATGTAATGTCAAATTTGAACTCTAATGTATTTTTACAAATTTTACAAATTAAGTATATTTTTCCAAAAAATATACAGTGGTAATTATTCTAATAGTACTTCGGTACCACTGAAATAATGGTTATGTGTAGGTCCCATACAAATTAGCTGCATTACCAATGTGAAGCCTCGTCAATCTTAATAGTTCTAGATTTAATAATTATCTGTCTCTGATTATAACTCATTCTATCGCAGAATGTTAAGCTCTGAAACATTCACCTCCCTCAGTCTCACCTTTCTGCTACAGCTTTTTAAAAACTAAGTTGAGCCTCACCTGAAGTCCTTCATCCCTCGTATCATTCTAATAAATCCCCTCCACACTCTCACCAAGGCTTTGATAAAGTATGGTGTATCGAATTGCATGCAATAGTTGAGGTCTAACCAGTGACATATAAAGGTTTATCATCACTTCCTTGCTTTTGTAGTCTGTACTTCCATTTATAAAGCCAAAGATGCTCCACTTGTTCCTTCCTCCAGGTTTCCCAGTAACAGTAACATGAACTACACAGTATAGTGAAAGACAATTCTGGGAAGAGGGAGCGAGGGTGAATTGAAACATTGATTGTCTGTGTGTACATTTACACTCTCCTCATCATCACGACATTACTGGCGTGAGTGCTTGATGATGCATGCTCACATCTTCACCCAACTTGCAATAGAATTGAAAGCAGCAACTGGTCGCAGCAGGAGAGGGAAATTAAGGATAATAAGACATGGCTGGAGGACAGTGGACCGGCATGAAATGGTGCCCACACAGATTGCTCTGGCTATCAGTTCTAAGACCTCTCAGACTGTGCTGATTTTAGAATAGATATCTTCCAATCACATTTTCCATTAATTCTCATCAGATCATGGTAACATGCAGAGATTTGGTGGAGATAAAAAGCTAATTTTGAAAATCTGAAATAGCAACAGCAAATGCTGGAAATACACAGCAGGTCAATCAGTGCCTCTAAGAGGTAGGAGAGGTGAGCAGTTTCAGCTTGGGGCCTGCTAAAGATGTCCAGCTGAAACATTAATCTCTTTTCCTCCTCCAGATGCTGACAGATGTTATGTGCATTTCCAACACTTTTATTTTTCTTTATTGCAGATTGAGTGGCATTCTGTGCTGGATTTGTGTTTCAGTGAGATAAATGAACTAACAGCTCATTATGTTAGTGTAGAAAACCCATCACTGAGACACTCGACACCCCAGCTGCAGATTAAGAATATCACGTGTTTCATCACAGAGAACACGAAGAAATAATTTTGCACTTCTGTACGAAAATGACAAGGCACTTGAAACCCTGGCAATCAGACTTTTTATGAAATGACAAATTAACATTCTCATTATGAATGGAAAGCATGTGTTCTGGACAGTATAAGTTCAGCTAACATCGAGCAACAGGCACATTCCTCCTCACTAAATTTGGATCAAGGGCAGTGAGCTACCCTCCTCTCCTGAAGGCGCTGACTCCTTATTGTGTTATGGTTCCATGGACTTGGCCGGCTGCCATATATCTTCTCCAAGTGGCTAATCATGTAAGAGCCTCGATGGTGAGTGTCTGCTGGTTGTTCCAGTATGCTGGGATTCTCAGCTGAGTCTCATCCTGTCCACAGTCAGAGTCCATTCATCCATATGTTCGCAGCAAGTCACTTGATAGTGATGAGGAGTGAGATCCCTGGGCAACTCCACCGCTCTCTACCCTGCTAACCTGAGACGCCTAGCCGATGGAGACCAGACTGTGGGGTCAGGCTTGGCCTCACTAATATATTACGTAACACATCCTGCAGTCTCCTATTAATCTGAGAGTGTGAATATCACACACCCAATGTCTGCCATCCATTGCAGCTCTGCTATTCAATGTGCAATTCCCACTAACCAAAGCTCAGGTATAAAGTACTCTGACTTGAATAAAAAATTGTTACAACTGTTTCTGGACCTTGCATTTCTATTTATAAATTCTGTGCATTAAGAACTGGTCTGTTTCATATTGTCTCCTTCCTGCCTACTATTTACTCTCCTAATCATTGCCATTTCTACAGAACTCAATTTCTCTCTGAGATTCCTCTGAGCAGGGCTGCCACGCCACAGCCAATCCATTACTTTTATATCCTTTGTTTTCTGTTCGCCCCCTCTCTTCCCTTCTCCCCTCTCTGCTTCCTGACAACTAGTCATATCACCTTTCATTTCTCCGGTCTCAGGTAATTTGCCCCCTTTAATTTCTACCCCCATCTATCACTACTCATCTGCTTTCCTGCTGCCATGCCAATCATGAATAAGAAGATACCTACCTGCTGGGATTTAGATACCCGACCAACTTCTTGCCTGTCTCACTCGCCTTACCACTTTGGACTCTGCCAAAGGATCAATAATCACCACCCCTCTCTGCATTTCCCCACAAAGTGTCAGTTCACTTGCAAAAAAGGGTCTTTGCATCCATACCCTCATCATGGATAACTGTATGGACAACATGGCTTTGATAGAACCTTGGCTCACAGTTGATGGCACCTTCCTCATGGCTGAAGCCTCCCAGCCTGGCACCACCAGTCCTACTGAACCTGTCTTAGGGGCAATTTTGCCCTCATCATCGAGTAACACTTTGACCTCTCCCCCATTCCTCTGGCAACTTCTCCTTTGAGCACCTCATTTTATTCTACCCCCTACATTGCCTTTAAGATATTTGTTGTCCACTTCCCCCAAGCCCCAAATTTTTCCCCAAGATGTCACTCCCTCCTTTCCCCCTTATCCTCCGCACTGAGCACCTTCTCATCCTCAGTAATTTCAATCTCGATCACAGTTCTCCTTGCCCTGCCTCCTTGGTGTTCACTGTCCCCTGCCCCCCTTAAACCTTCCTCTTCATGTAAACTCGGCTACCCATATTCCTTGCCGCCGCTCGACCTTGCTATATCCCACATTCTCAATCACTAACCGAGCCATCTCTGACCACTTCCATGTATCCATCACTACCTACATACTCTACACCCTTCCAACCTGCTGCAGCTGCCCTTCATTAAAAACTCTGTCAAGTCATTTACAAATGCACTTTCAAATTGTCAAGCCTTTGGTCCTCCATTTGCCATATCACAGCATGATCAGAGCCACGGTTCAGTGGTAGCATTTTTGCCTCTGAGTCCGAAGGTTGTGGGTTCAGGGTCCAACTGCAGAGTTGAGCACCAAATCTAGGCTGATGCTCTGTTGTCACAGCAATGGACTGCTGCACTCCCAGAGATGCTTTTTTTTTGGATGAGATGCTGAATCTGCCCTCTCAGATGGATTTCAGAGGCATTATTTGAAGACAAGCAGGGTATTTGACGTCCTAGCCAATAATTATCCCTCAATCAACATCGTAAAAAACAGACTATCCCACCGTGATCACATTACTGTTTGTGGGAGTGTGCTGCTGCTTTTCCTAAATTACAACAGTGACTACACTTCAAAAATACTTCATTGGCTGTAAAGCGCTATGTCCAGAGATCAGAAAAGGAGCTATTGAAATGCATCCTTCATTCCCCTTTTTCTAATACAAAGTACAAGACATTTCTGAAAATCCCAAAACTTCTCACTTTCCTGAACACAAAGCATTTTTTGAAACTGATAAGCATCAAACTGCATATTGGAAAGACATCCTCACCTTTCCGCGAGTTAATTACAGGGTGTTGTGATTGCATCAGTGTTTGAAGTTGAATTTGACTTGTGCCAAGCTAACTGTTGTTTCACACAGTAAAAAGGGAAAGGGGGGGGGGCGGGGGTGGTGAGAGGAGGAGAGATTGGGAATAATTCTTGTGTTGTGATGTGCGTGTGGGTGAGTGGTGCCTGGAGCGTCATCTATTCGGAAACACTTTGTTTTAAGAAAAGTTCAAACAGTTTCATGTCCCTCCTCGCGCGTCCGGGCCTGAGAGAAGCACCTTCAGACGTCAGAGAGGGGAGGGAGCAGCAGGACTATAAGAAACGGATATCTCGTTTACTGGAAGAGACAGAGTGTCAGTGTCAAGAGATAAGCATTTCGGGTCTCCAATTGCGTTTACTTAGCTTATGCGTTTTGTAATCTGCACTTTTTTAAAAATTCTCGTTGTTTTCTCTGTAATACTTTGAAGCATGAGCTGTGCAGTGATTCTGCTCCTGTGTTGCCTCTTCTCTCACCTCAGTGCTTTGGTCCTGGATTCCAACACCATCAGAAGCTCAGCCGAAGTTGGACAGAGTGCCACCAGACAGGTGAGTTGCAGGGGTCCCAAGGGTGGGCTAAGCTTCTGAATTCCGAGGGAACACCCACACCAACTGGCAGTCAGTACATCGGGGTACCTGGGGGCAAGTGGTTGAAAAGTAGGGAAGAGAATCTGCCAAGTTGTCTCCCAAAAAGAAACAATGATTGAGATAGGGAGAACAGAATTGAAAAGATAGAGCCCAGGCGGTGGGAAATTTGGCTAAAAGTTTTTGTGTGGTTCAACTCCCAACCAACAAACTGAATCTCCCAATTCTGCCTCTGGGAATAGCAGTCGGTGAGACCTCAATAATCTGAAGCAGGTATTCGGAGGGCATTGAGGACAAAGACGAGTCCTAATTAGGGGCACCACTGAGACACAGCGGGACAGCTCAGAGCTAACAGGCATCTTAAAAAAACCACAAGGAGGGCAGGCAGTTTAAACCGGTGTAGCTAAATACAGAGCTTACCGTACACAAATAATTCATGACTAAAAGTTGGGCATGAGCTCGAGCTTGGTTTTAGAATAAAAAAGCGAAGATATTTCTGCTCATTCTAACCACAATCCAAATTGCGTAATTTTTTTAAAAACTAATCATAACCTTAACCTCAATGATGTGACTATCCTACGTGTTAATACGAACTGCAATATGACTGGGCCTGTTTGTTAATCCAAACCTCAATGATATGACTATCCTCTGTTAGTCCTATCCCTAACTCCAAAGGTAAGGCTGTTTCGTTCGTTCATTCATTGATCTAGGCTATGTTCATCCACGAAAGGATGTAACCCTCCCCATGCCTCTTCCATTGATCTCTATCCGTTGCTGTTCTCGCCCATGTGGATCCTCGGTCGTGAGCGATTTCTGCCGTTTAATGACGCGCTGGCAAGACGTGTTGTCAGTAGAGGTTTCTATTGGGGTTGCCTCACCCTTAATCTCTGGTCATGACGGTGCCCTAATGATAAGGCCAACAATAAAACTGGGTCCTAGCCCAACGAATAGCAGCCTCGCCAATATCAAGTTCACTTACAAAAAAGTTAGCTACCTTCCAAGTCTGGGGATTTGTAGTGGGAAATAAAGAATTGCGATGTCGCTGTTAAAATGTGCACTGCTCGATATTTCAACCCTGACAATGAGTTTTCTAATTCCACAAAGAGATGGCTGAGAGAGTCTAAGTTATTGTGTGTCAATAGGGAACTCGCAAAGAACTGTACTGTCTCCCCAAATTCTTCTGTCTTGAGAAAGAACTATGTTCATGGGAGGGAAGAGGAAAGTAACATTTATTTTGATGGCCGAATAGTTTTGACCATGATAAAGAATTGAGTCAAATGGAAGTTGAACAGGGTCAAGGGAACAATGAGAGATTCACGTTAGGTCTCTCCCTAATCCATTTTGTAACTTCGCAACATCTTTTGGTCTCTGGTCAAGGAGATATGCAGCCTCCTCACCACACACAACCAAGGCTGCCTCTGTTACTTGCTCGTTAAAAAAAATCAACCAATTCCAACCGTTAAGCTGAGAAATGCCAGAATTTGTTCCCCATAAGTTTTGGAATCTCAGACTTATATTGGTGTGAACCAAAATTTGCCAGCCCTTCAATTATCAACATAAAATCCCAGTTTTATGGATAAATCCCCTTTGGTATTTCAATCAAATCTCCCGCCTTTCCAACTGCAGTGAAGCTGAGAGGAGGATACCACTTTCACAGCCCACCATTGCAGCAATACTGTCTGCTACAACGGACTAGGAGAGATAGACAGTTCTCACTGCACCTCTCTGCCGTACTCAGCACTCTAGGGAAAGAGCTACATCGTGATAAGGCTGAAATTTGACAGAGTATGTAGATTGTAGGTGCAAATGCTTAACTCCCACTCTTGGTCATCCAATTCTGTTGATTGGCATCAGTCGAAACAATGGTAAGATGAGACCAGATTCAAATAAGCCAGAAAGGAAAAAAGCATTTGGAAGGAATATTGGCCAAGTGATGGGTGGGTTAGGTCCCACAGAAACCATAGTTGCAACCAGTCCCAGATGCCAGTGCAGTAAGTTCTCATTAAAGCAGATAAATAGCATGAGGGTGGTGGCTGCAGTTGCATTGTGGAGGCAGAGGTCAGCTTTCCCCCCAGCATGGTGTTACTGGGGTTTGCAACCTCCTGCTATATCTGTGAAGGCGTGGTCACTCTGGTTATTGTTCAAGCGAGTGTGCTGCAGAGAATCATTGAAATTTCCAGCTGAAAAGGATGCCATTCCACCCAATGTGCCCATGCTGGCTTTTCAAAAGAGCAGTCATATTTTGTCCGTAATCCTGTAAATTCCTCATTCTCAGTAACCTGTCCAACTCCTTTTAAAATTATTGATGAAATCAGCTTCCACCACCTTTTCAGGTAGAACATTCCAGATCCCGACAACTTGGGAGTGAAAACATTTTTCCTTATCTCCCCTCTGGATCTTTTACCAATGATTTTGAATCTCTGACCTCTGGTTATTGGCCCACTTGCCAGTGGGAATAGTTTTTCTCTACCGACTATAACAAAAGCTCTCATCATCTTGAAAACCTCGAATAGGTCACCTCTTAACCTTCTCTTAACCTCTTAACCTAACTTTTCCAACTTCTCTTCAGAACTGAAGTCCCTCATCCCTGGGACCATCCTTGTAAGCCTCCTCTGTCCCTTTTCTAGGGTCTTTACATCTTTCCTGAAATATGCTGCCCAGAATTGACTATAATACTCCAGCTGAGGACATACCAGTGATTTATAAAGTTCTAGCTATTCCTCCATTCATAACCCACAAGTAAACCATATGCCTTTTTAACCACATTGTATAAATGGTCACCAAGGTCTCTCTGCTCATCTACACTTCTTACAATCATGCCATTTATAGTATACTGTCTTTCTACATTAGTTCTTCCAAAGTGTACCACTTCACACTTCTCTGCACTGAACTCCATCTGCCATGCTTCTGCCCATTTCACTATCTTTCTACATCATCCCAAAGCGTATAACTATCCTCATTGCTATCGATTAATATGTCAAGTGTTGTATCATCTGCAAACTTGATAATGCTGCTCCCTACATCCACGTCGAGGTCGTTTCTAAAAATTGAAGAGAGTAATAGCTCCAAAACTGGCCCTTGGCAGACACAATTACAAACCACCACTGAGTCGGAAAAACATCACCACCATCCTTTTCTTCCTGTCACTGAGTCAAATTTGCATCCATAGTGCCATTTTCCCATTAATCCCATGGGCTTCCATCATCTTAATGAGCCCCCATGTGGCACTTTGTCAAATGCATTTCGAAACTCCATATATACAACTGCACCACCTTCATTAACATTGTTACATCATCAAGAAAGTCAATCAAGTTACTGAGACATGATTCCTTTAACAAATCCACATTGGCTCTCTTTGATTAACCCATGTCTTTCCAAATGAAAGTTTATTTTGTCACTGATAATAGTTTCCAATAGCATCCCTAATTTTTTTTAAAATTCTTTCTTTGGTTAACTAGCCCTATTTTAAAAACCCTGGAATATCCAGGCCCATGGAACATTGGAGAGATTTTAATAATCATTGAGAATCAGCGAGATCACAAACACATGGAACTTATATATATTTTTAAAGTAATACTAAGCACAGTTGTGAATACCTCAACAGTTACTGTTATAACTCTCCAAAACACGGTGTCACTTACTGGGATGTCCAAACTATACAAACCACAAACTGATCACAAGAAAACTCATCTCCTATTCTCCCACTATACTAAACTGCAAAAAGTTTCTACAGAATCTGATTCCACCACCCTTTCAGGTAGTGCGTTCCAAATCTGAACAACCCTCTGGGTGTAGACATATATGTAAAATAATAAATTGAGGGCAGTAATTGGCTCTGTAGCCTCAGCTAAAATCATGAACAACTCAAGTTTCACTCTGGTTAATGGCAGCATCCCATACCTTGGGCAGGATCATAACCAAAAAATGGTGTGCATGAATGAATTTGGAAAATCACAGTAACATTCTGCGATCCAGGAGGAATAGAGGGGGTTTTGACATCTTGTTTGTGTGGTGGGATTGTAGATTGGGTGCTGGAGCATGCATTTGACTGGAGTGATACAGATTCGAGCATATATCTAATTGTAGTAAGCTTGCTGGCAGCCTCTGTTTAAATTGACGCCTGTGCTTGGCTGCAGCAGAGCCTCAACGGAGAGTAAGAACACAGAGAGCTGGAACCAGAGAGCGAGAGATAGAATCAGGCAGTGTTTACAGGAGAGAACAAAAGAAGAACGAGAGGAAAGAGACGAGGGATCAAGAAAGAGAAATAAGAAACAGCATAAGAAACTGTGGGACAGAGAATGCGAGACATGAGTAAATATCTGCACAAAAGAGAGTGTGCAATAGTCTGGAAGGCAGAGATGTAGAGGAAGATAATAAAATGTAGACAAAGTCTAATTAGCTGTTCCATTTCATTTCTGTTTAACATACGAGCATCTTGACTGGATTAGTTGCAGCCACTTGTATATTTGTATTGTGGTTTAAATAAATTACATGAATTGTAACCTGGAGCAGTGCCCTCTTAACTGTGTTTAAGATTCGGTTCTGCCTCAGTAAAACCACAATTCAGCTGCTCAGAAGTTGTATTCATGGCACTGTGTTATTTGTAGTTTCGAATCAGTTATTCATTCACCCACACCTCACCGAAGCTATCGACTCGCGCGTTTGGTAATGAAATATATTTCCACTCACGGTGAGGATCTGCATCGTGTCCATGTTTCCAGCTGTCACAGCAAAGGAAAAGAACACACACACACACAAATGGGAATGGGAATTCCGTCGGTCCATCCCTTGCTCACAATGAAGCTGATCGATCAATCCTGTTTCTCTCCAGAAACATTCGCCTCGGCCTGTACGTCTTGCAATGTGAATCGAGCTGCAAGACTCCCTTCGATGGTTATTTCTTGTGAAATGGTAAAAAAAAACTTCTTCTTTAGAAAGTGACCAGCTGGTGAGAGCATTGACATGAGCTAGTTAGTCCCTTTTCTGGGTCTTTCACTGGCAACAAGCTAAACTTGGCGTGAAAAATCAAGAATTATCGCCCCATCCCCCACTCTAACTTCAAACGGTAAATTTCCAGGCCTTCCTCTCTGCTGTATCCCAGTGTCACCTCCAGATTTACCCTGACTTCTCTTCCACTCTGTTTGCTGTGCATCATTCACTTTTACACAGGAACAGGCCATTCGGCCCAACAGGTCCATGCAAGTATTTATGCTGCATCTTTCTTCTTTTCACCCATCAACATGTGGTTTGTTACCACGTCAAAAAGACGTCTCCAGAACTGTTTAATGTAAAATAGGTTTTTGTTCAGGTGGTGATGTGATAAGATGTGCTCAATCCTAGAGTCTATTCAGTAGATTTGCGCAGCAGATCTAAAGAAAACGACAAATGCTGAAATGAAGAGAGAACATGTTAGGAACGGACAGCGGGTCTACCTGAAAAAGCGACACTCTCCAGGTGGAGAACCTTCATCAGAAGTTGTCACTGTCTAACCTGCTGGGACCCTCTGGCACTTTCCCCTCATGTGTTAAGATGATTCGGTTTTCTCTTGACACATTCCTGTTCCGAGACCCGACGGTTGGGGATCTGCATCAGGAAATCGCAGGTGCAGCCTCCATTACCCGACCATTTCTGGCTGCACAGACCTAGAATTTGTGTTCCCAGCAGGCGAGGGTCTGCCTCTCAAATGTGCAATCTGAAAAATGCACCCTTAGTGTCACTTTTTTTAAAAATCACACTGTAATTTGCTAAACTGTTAGAGTAGCACAATTCATGCAACAGTTGACTGATCGTTATGACTTCAGGAACTTTCACTGAAAGGACCTAAAGAGTTAAATGAATTTGATAACTGTGAACAGAATAGTTGGGTTTTAATCATTGCCACTGTACCGGAGCCAATTTCCTAGTTTGAACAAGCATAAATAGCACCACCCAGTGGCTGTACCGATAAACATTCAATAAAAAGCCGGCATGCCATGGGGTCTTTTACATCCACCTGAGAGGGCAGAGGCCCTCGGCTTAATGTCTCATGCTGACACTACAAAGAGTTTCGGATCATCTTTTAAAAATCTGCGATTCCAGTGAACTCCCTGACAAAAGCTTTGGGATGATGTCTGGCGCTTGCCACTGTCTCTAGTTGAAGTCTGATTTCGAAACTATTGTGACTTGCCGTGAAACGCTTATGCTTTCCTATTCTCAGATGCTTTCAATGCTTTTTTTGCTGGTAAGAAATATTAAAAGCCCCACATTTCTTCCAAATGAGCAGCAACTGTAAAAGGACGAGCACCCTTGCTCCCCTGAAAAATGCCCATTTCCTCAAGTTGCCTGAATGTTGGTCTTTGACCACTGGCTCCTGTTAGTTTTGTTTCAGACCTGTAATTTTATCTTCCCTGGGGCCAGCAACAGTACAGCACAGGTTAGATACAGAATAAAGCTCCCTCCACACTGTCCCATCAAACACTCCCAGGACATGTATAGCACGGGGTTAGATATAGAGTAAAGCTCCCTCTACACAAAAAAAAACAGGTTAGATTCAGAGTAAAGCTCCCTCTACACTGTCCCATCAAACACTCCCAGGACATGTATAGCACGGGGTTAGATTCAGAGTAAAGCTCCCTCTACACTGTCCAATCAAACATTCCTACTCAAACACAGGAACTGCACTAGAGTGAAGGGGGCTAAGTTCATTTGGCTTAAAGTCAATGACAACCTGCAAAGAGTGGTGTTATCAAGTAGGTCAGGTTGGGTTGCAACAATGGGGAGTTGGAAGTCAGAGCAGATGATTACAACTTTCTTCAGCTAGAATGGGTGCATTCGGAGAACAGATGGGAGTATGTAGATTACCACTCACTCACCAACATTGCACTGCAGGAACCCCCCTCCCACTCCCTTTCTTGCACTGCATTACTCGCCAAACAAGCATTATTCTCGAAAATAAAAGCAAAATACTGCAGATGCTGGAAATCTGAAACACAAACAAGAAATGTTGGAAATACTCAGCAGGTCTGGCAGCATCTGTGGAGAGAAAAGCAGAGTTAACGTTTCAGGTCAGTGACCCTTCAACAGAAGATGATGAAGCATTATTCTCTGCTGTACTTGGAGCTTCAATTTAATTCTTCACTGAAATGTTGTTTTTGATTGGCTCTTCAGGAGTCTCGGTGCTCGGCGGATCATGACTGTGGCCCTGGGAAATTCTGCCTTGCTTCTCGACGCGAACAACCCATCTGCACTGCTTGCAGGGGGCTAAGGAGACGATGCCAACGGGATGAAATGTGCTGCTCAGGGAGCCACTGTTTAAATGGTAAGAATTCAACAGCAGCAGCATGAAGTTTCACCAAACAGCAGTGTCTATGTGCCATGTTAAAATGAAGCAGGCTCACTTTGCATTATAGCCTGAAAGGACTCCAGATCAAACTGGCTCCAAATGATTTTTGTGCGTCAGCCTGTCTGTGGCGAAGCTGGTTGATTCCAAATGATGATGGTGTTAAATATTAACCTGATTCCTTAGATCATCACTGGGTAATTGAGGGGCTGGATTTTCTGATTGCCATTATTTTGAAGCTAGGGTAACCCATTTCTGTCTGAACATCAGTGTGAAAAGTAACACAGGTCAGAAAATCAAGTTCATGTGGTCTGGCATTACCTTCTCATTGTTTGTTGAGGGCCACAAACTCAACCAATGTCTTGCTCAAGATCCACTTTTGAAATGATGCCCACAGACTGAGGGAATGGAGTCAGGGTCATTCCATCAAACTGATTTTAAGGTGCGAGGGGCAAAATTTAGAGGGGATGTGCGAGCCAAGTTTTTTTACACAGCGGGTGGTAAGTGCCTGGAACTTGCTGCCAGGGGAGGTGGTGGAAGTAGATACGATAGCGACGTTTAAGAGACATCTAGACAAATATATGAATAGGAAGGGAATAGAGGGATACGGACCCCAGAAGTACAGAAGGTGTTAGTTACAGCAGGCATCAAGATCGGCGCAGGCTTGGAGAACCGAATGGCCTGTTCCTGTGCTGTACTGTTCTTTTGATTGGAGGCCAAATTCGCCCACAGGCAGAGAGAAACCCATGAAATGGATAGGATACATTCACTGATCCCACACTCCATCTCCTGCCAAGCAAAGTGTTGGTCCATTACATAACTATTTCTATTTTGATGGCACCCTTTCCCTTATTCTACGGACACTGGGATAATCATGCCTTTTAACAGAATTCTTTAGGAACAAAGAAAATGTGAAGGAATGGCAGTTCAGTCAACAACCAGTAGCTGGCAGATGGAGAACGGAAATTAAAGGTACAGAGTAGCAAGTTTACCACTTACACAGGTGGAGAGATGAACTGGAAACGGCCCCTGAGCTGTATCATGATACCACCCTGTAAACCAAGCTCTTCGGTTTAACATTCTTTCTGTACTGCCTCCCCAACCATGAAGCACTCCCTCAGTAAAACCTGCCTTTCAGGCTGCCAAGATCAAGTGGCCACTGTTGAACATCCTGGACAGTAATGGGTTAAGAACTGAACTTCCTTGTATCTTAGAGCAATGGACTATTCAAGATAAACAGGTTAGCAGTAGGGTGCCATAGAAGAAAGCTTGGTTTATGTTCCACTTCAAATTTCTCAGTATTATCTACAAGAAATTCCTGTGCAAGGAAATAAGTGACTGGGACAACAACGGCCACGAGTGGTTGAAGGTTAACTTTAGTGGCTACTATAATGAACATAGGCAGAGGGTTACATTGATTGTCGTGTAGAAAAATAAGCAGTACAGTTAAGTTGGGAAGTTTTGGTTGAGAGAAGAATCTTTGAAGTAAAGAACTACAACTGTTTATGTGTATAGACTGCTTTCAAAGGATTCAGAAACAGATATGTCATGAGATCTTATTTGTGATATGTACTTTTGACGTAGACAAACTAAGGTGTACAAGGGAGCATGGTTTACAGAGGGTTCAAAAGATAGAGGCAGGAGCAGAATCCAAAAGCCAATCTCAGTGTACAGTTAGGCTGATCAATCCTGTATAAAGTCTGTTCTGTATACTCCATCATCAAGTGTCTCGAGCTTACTCAAAGTGAATATGGCCTTTCTCACTGTGCAGCGCTTCCTTGGTACTGCCCCTCTGTGCAACACTCCTTCAGTACTGCCCGACAGTGCAACACTCCTTCAGTACTGCCCCTCGACAGTGCAACACTCCTTCAGTACTGCCCGACAGTGCAACACTCCTTCAGTACTGCCCGACAGTGCAACACTCCTTCAGTACTGCCCGACAGTGCAACACTCCTTCAGTACTGCCCCTCGACAGTGCAACACTCCTTCAGTACTGCCCCTCGACAGTGCAACACTCCTTCAGTACTGCCCCTCGACAGTGCAACACTCCTTCAGTACTGCCCCTCGACAGTGCAACACTCCTTCAGTACTGCCCGACAGTGCAACACTCCTTCAGTACTGCCCGACAGTGCAACACTCCTTCAGTACTGCCCGACAGTGCAACACTCCTTCAGTACTGCCCGACAGTGCAACACTCCTTCAGTACTGCCCGACAGTGCAACACTCCTTCAGTACTGCCCCTCGACAGTGCAACACTCCTTCAGTACTGCCCGACAGTGCAACACTCCTTCAGTACTGCCCCTCGACAGTGCAACACTCCTTCAGTACTGCCCCTCGACAGTGCAACACTCCTTCAGTACTGCCCGACAGTGCAACACTCCTTCAGTACTGCCCCTCGACAGTGCAACACTCCTTCAGTACTGCCTCCATTCTGTGTATTTTTGAAATCTCCAAGCGTATAAAATATATATTGAGGGATGAGAATGATATATCTGTAATATATTAAAAATCTTACATCTGCATGCACTCCCTGGCAACCTTTCCATTATAAATTCCTAAGTCCACTCTTATAATGGAAAACATCTATATAAACTTTTCACATTGCAATTACATTCTCCTACCAATTTCAGCACCGCCTCTAGTGGGGACTGTAATTCTAACATGCTGGTTTACCTTCAAACACTGCTGGTCTTTCTGCTGGCACAGTCTGCCTGGAAATTTGGCAATCATTAAATTTAACTTTAGCCACAATGAAAGTTGAATCGTGCTGATGGTTTCATTCCCACCTCTGATCCCACCATGCCTTAAGCAATTTCTCAATTTTATTCCCTCTTGCACCATGGAGAGTTCATGGTGTTGCATGTTGTTTAACCAATCAATTTCCCAGATGCAATACCATTGTAACCTGTAGTGTGCTCCTGATATCAAGCAACAAAAGCAAAATACTGCAGATGCTGGAAATCTGAAATAAAAACAAGAAATGCTACTGCTGAGTATTTCCAGTATTTCTTGTTTTTATTTCAAGCACCTACAGTTGGGATTCCCTGCACTTTGAACTATTTACGCACATTCACACAGAAACACAACACACATACAACAGATCTGAAAGTTATGTAGTGCTAAAAACCTCAAGCAGATGTCATGTAATTGGGAGCCGAGTTAAAAACTCCAATCAGTGAACATTTGCCAGTCTCCAGGACAACAGGATATTTAGGCAAACAGATGGATTGATTTATACTTACTATATTGCATACCTCACACAGAAGATATTAAATGTGAAATGTTTATTTAAATTTTAACTTTAAAAATTGTACTGTGCCTCAGTGTGGCAGAAGGTATTTTTTTCAATCATACGGTTTGGTTTTGAGTTATAAGCTTATCTTGTGAGTCTTGTTGTGGCACCTACAGACACAAAGCTGGATCAGATTCAATGACAGGCACAATGCTCTGTGTAGAAAATAAGTTCAGGCCACAAGTAGATGCTTTCATATGGCTTAAGTGCCTTGACTAAGCAACCTGTACGCACCAACATATCAGAAGTACACATCTCCATATTGTTAATGAAACAACAGGGGAAGCAGAGAAATTCCTGTAGATCTTCGAGTTACTACTTTCAGACAGAACCATTTCCTTTTATTGTCACAATCTGCTTCTGTTACCAGCTTTCGTATATAGATATCGTATATTGTACCTATCTATAGAATATGCAATGTATAGTAAGTGTGAAGCAACCCATCTGATTGCCTAAACATCTTGTTGTCCTAGAGGCTGGCACATGTTCACTGATTGGAGTTTCGAACTAAACCCCCAATTACATGGCATCTGCTGATTTTCCTTTCATCCATGTCTTGATTATATTAAAAGTCTTACATATGGAACTTGCTCACATGCCTTCTGAAAATCTAACCAACATCCACTGAATTGCCTTCACTGATTTAGTTCAACATTTGATTTGCTGTCCACAGTCCCATTGATAATATTAACCGAGTGGAACTTTATGATATGATAATGCCTTTTCTTACCTCCACCTGTTTAAACCCTGAACCATGCTTTTATCACCTTTAGACTTCATTTTTGCAATGCCTTCCTTTCTGGCCTCTTATCCTCTGCTTTCCACAAACACCATTTTATACGAAATTAGAAGCAGAAGTACGCCATTCAGCCCCTCGAGCCTGATCAGTCATTCAATAAGATCATGGCTGAAACACAGCTGTCTGTATCCTGTCTCACTCCCACATCATCCGTCTCTCCCTCCTCACTGACTCTCCAACCCTCAGTGTGTCAAATTTAAGCTCCTCATTCAAATCCTTCCATGGCCTTTCTCAACGACCCTATGTCCAAAACCCCCTTTAAGTACACATATCCCTTACACCTGTTGATTCTCTGACTCTGACCTTCTGAGTATTGCCCCTTCCCTTTACCTCCCTATAGCAAGAGTAGCTTTCAGTTGCCCACGCCCACGTTGTTAAACCCCTCCACTTCTCTCTCCTTGTTTATAAGCATCAAGAACTATCTTTTCAACCAGGCATTCATTCCCCCAAACTCTCCCTCTGTGTTCTGGTCTATTTCTAAATGTGAGACACTTTGGTATTGTTCTTATGTTAAAGACAATGCAAAATGGAAGTTACTGTTATTAATAGGAGGGAGAATTCTATACAATTCAGATCAGCCATGATCTAATTGAATGCCAGAATAGGTTTGAGGGGCCGAATGGCCCACACCTACTCCTACAATGTGTAGCAAATTGAAAGTAAAAGATGGGATCGTGCATAGCAATGCATTGTATTAGTGTAACAGGGACCATGCATGTAATTATCACATCTGTCTTTAGGGGAAGGTGCAAAGAACAGCTTCACCACAAGGAGCCAGAGAAAATCGAGGGTCTCTGAAATCATTGTTAAGTTTGGAAAAGGCAACAGATCATTGGAGGAAGGAAGGGCTGAAGAAGTTAAGGAGTTTGACAATTTAGAACTCTTAGGAAGCAATGATTTAGAGGTAGGATAAAGGGAGGAGGAAAAGTATGTAGGATGAGCTATTCAGAGCTTGAGAGGAATGAGAAAGGAAAATTCAGAGGAGCAATGATAACCATCTGCTACATTAACAGAGGTTTGCGAAGAGGGCAGCTGCTTTCTGACTGGGAAAGAGCATGTGTTGAAAAATGGATCTACAACAACGGAAAAGAACATTGCAACATGAAAAATAATCCTTGATGATTAAATGTACACAGGATTTTCCTGCAAATTATTGCGAGTGATCACTTGCAAAAACTGAATGTAATTTTTGTGGCAAACCTGGCTATTCATCCAACAGGAAATTGGCTGTCTCCTCTTGTGAAGTTGAGTTCTGTATAAATTGAGAATCTTTAACTCCCTCACATTTCATCAGAAATCTGCTTGGAAATACACCTTTGAAAGGTATCTTTAATCTTAACTCCTTTCTCCTGAGCCTTGACTAGCCGAAGGCAATGCTTTCATACAGCTGCATCCTGCGTAAATCTACACCTACCACTGTTAAGTGTCACACAATAAAGTTAGCTTGAAAAGCCTTTCCATCTTGTGAACACAATTCGTGGTAAAGTACTGAAATTGTGTAAGAAGATTGATCCCTCGGGAAGATAAGTGCTGGGAGGAGGGGGCGTTGGTAATTTCTGATAGACGTATGTTTTGCTCTCTCTCAGATGTGTGCACACGGTCAGAAGGGCAGACTGCGGAGAAGTCATCTGAGGCGACACAATCACGGAAAACAAAGAGCAGCAAGAAGGCCAAGAAACCCAATTCCCAAAAAATAATTGAAACTCGGCGGAAGAATCAAAAGGAAAAGCTCGACAAATCACAAGAGAGCAAAGGTAATACATGTGACCAGCTCCAGCTGGCCACTTTTGATTTGCGCAACTTCTGCATTGCATTGGTCTTTACCCCACCTCAACACTAAAAACACGCAGAGGTGAAATAGTCATATTACATTGCAGCTCATGGAAAGTAAATATCTGGATACTTCACTGGTCGCACTGGAGCGTGCTTTAATCCTGCTGGAGATAAATTATGTAATATTCCCATTAAAATACCAGTAATTTGATATAAACATTCACTGCTTGGAGTAAAGTTGTGGTAAAATGTGGGAGTGAAACAGAAATGTGGGTCCTATGCCAGAAATTGTTGATTGTGCCCCTTTAACTGAATACTTCAAATCGTGCTCTCTTCCATGTTCAGAGCCCAATTGTGCAACTGACTGGAATATTGGAACAGGAGCACGCTATTTAGTTCTTTGAGACCATTCAATGAGATCATGGCTAATCTAAGACCTAACTCCATGTAGGATTTCTAGTTATTATTGAAAGTTACACAGTGCTATATTCACAGTTGCTATATGTCCAGGTAGAATTGTAGAAGTTGGTCCGTTGCAAGTTGTTTTTCTCTATTTCACTTTGCTGTTCTTGCAGCAAGGATCGATTTCAGTTCTATAGGGTGTGTGTATGTGTGTGTGTGGACAATACCCACCCTCATTCCTTAACTCCAGCCTTTTTGTTTGTGAGATAAGTATCATAAGTACACAGACACTTCAATGATATGATCCAAGGTTGAAAGAACAGAATATATTTCAGGTCTTATTTTGTAATTCATGTCTCCCTCCTGGATACCAAACACCAATCCCTAGCTGTGATGACAGACACATGACCTTCTGGACTATCATACAGCAGCCAACAGTTAAAGATGTAGTAAAACTGGGTCTCTAACCTTCCTCCTTCTTAGTAAGCATATCAAGTCTATTTGCAGCCACACTTCCCAAAAAACTGAGCTGAGACCAAGGAGTAGGAGAAAGATGCACTGATTTGTCAAGCTCAATGTTCAGCACGCTTACATCACCAACAAAAATGCTTTTTCATGATTGCATAGAAATATTTCTCATAGCTTATTAATTTATTTCTATATTTGAGTCTGCAAATAACTTAAGCAAAACTTGTAATAAAAAAGCATTTGGTTAGGTTTATCATTGCCTTATGTTCAGGCTTGGCACAACATAATTACCATCATTGGATCATGAACTGCTAAAGTTATCACTTAGAAACATAGAAAAGATACAGCACAGAAAGAGGCCATTCAGACCATTGTGTCTGCATCGGCTGAAAAATACTAGCCCCCCAATCTAATTCAGCACCTGGTCCGTAGCCTTGTAAGTTGTGGTACTTCAGGTGCAGGTCACCTTTTAAATGAGTTGATGGTTTCTGCCTCCACCACCGATCCGGGCAGTGAAATCCAGACATCCATCACCCGCTGGGTGAAAAAGTTTTTCCTCATGTCCCCTCTAATCCTTCTATCAAACAACCTTAAATTTGTGTTCCCTGGTAATTGACCTCTCTGCCAGGAGAAACAGGTCCTTCCTGTCTACTTTATTTAGGTCCCTCATAATTTTGTACACCTCAATTAAGTCACCCCTCAGCCGCCTCTGTCCTAAGGAAAACAACCCTAGCCTATCCAATCTTTCCTCACAGCTGCTACTTTCAAGCCCTGGCAACATTCTTGTAAATCTCCTCTGTAGTCTCTCCAGAGCAATTAGGTCCTTCCTGTAACGTGGCGACCACAGCTGTACTCAATTCTCCAGCTGTTGCCTAACCAGCGATTTATTGCACTTCCTGCATTAAATCCCAGTTTTTGTATTCTATACCTCAGCCAATAAAGAAAAGCATTCCATATGCCTTCTTGACCACTTTATCTACCTGTCCTGCCACCTTCAGGGACCTGTGGACATGCACTCCAAGATCTCTCACTTCCTCTACACCTCTCAATATCCTCCGGTTTAATGTGTATTCCCTTGCTTTGTTTGCCCTCCGCAACTGCATTACCTCACACTTCTCCGCATTGAATTCCATTTGTTACTTTTCCACCCACTCAACCAAACCATTGATATCATTCTGGAGTCTACAGCTATCCTCTTCACTATCAATTACACAGCGAATTTTTGTGTCATCCGCAAATTTCCAAATCATGCCTCCCACATTTAAGTATATTAATATATATATACACATTAATACACACAATGCACATTAATATATACTGCAAACAGCAAGGGACCCAACACTGAGCACTGTGGAACACAGTGGAAACTGCCTTCCATTTGCAAAATCATCGGTCAACCCTTTGTTTCCTTTCACTGAGCCAATTTTGGATCCAACTCACCACATTCTCCCGTATCCCTTGGGCTTTTACTTTTCTTACCAATCTGCCATGTGGGACCTTGTCAAATGCCTTACTAAAATCCATGAAGACAACATCCACTGCACTACCCTCATCAAACCTCCTTGTTAGTTCCTCAAAAAAATTCAATTAAGTTAGTATGACACCACCTTCCCTTAACAAATCCTGCTGACTAGCCCTGATTAATCTGTGCCTTTCTAAGTGACAGTTATCCTATCTCTCAGATTTGATTCTAATAATTTGCCCACCACTAAGGTCAGACTGACCGGCCTACAATTATTTGGTCTATCCCTCGCACCCTTTTTAAACAATGTTTGCAGACCTCTAATCGTCTGGTACCTCACCTGTAGCTAGTGAGGATTTGAATATGATCATCAGAGCATCTGCTATTTCCTCCCTGGCTTCCTTTAATAGCATGGAATACAATCCATCTGGCCCTGGTGATTTATCCACTTTCAATTATGTCAGACCCTCTAGTAAAGGCCTGCTCAGGTCGGGAAAAAGAACCTGACCCGAACCCAACTGATCCACAGCAGACCCAAGTCCGACCTGGCCCGAGTCCCCCCAATTTTGCCCCGAGCCTGACCCGACTCGACTCGAACCGAGCCCGACCATCCCTTTACTTACCTTCTGACTCGGAACCTCCAGGAAGCTGCAGCGCATGCGTGATGATGCCATAGTGACGTCACTCCCTCACTGTGCAGACTCAGTTTCGTCCCGGACTCCCAGCTCAGGTAAGTTTTTTAATTTCAATACTTATCGGCAGAGCAATTATTGTGTGTCTCCGGCCCGACCCAAGCCCAAAAACTGGACCCGACCTGAACCCGACACATGTCGTTGGGTCCCGTTGGGTTTGGGTCGGGTAGCAGGCCTTTACCCTCTAGTACTTCCTCTCTCATTATACTTATCATATCTAATTTTTCGCACTCCTCCTTTAACTACAATGTCTACATCATCCCTCTCCTTTGTGAAGACAGAGACAAAGTACAAATTAAGAACCCTGTTCACATCTTCTGCATCCAACCATAAGTCACCTTGTACGTCTGGACCTTGTACATCTCTGATAGGCTACCAATATTCTGACAAATAAATACTGGACATAAAAACAAAACCTTTTTAAACTTTTAAAAGTTGTAACTTTCCATAAATAGTTAACCCAGTGTTCTCCCCTCAACCAATAGCACCAAGTTAACAGATTAATTCATCATTTATCTCATCTGCTATTTGCCAGGTCTTGACTGCGCACAATTGACTGTCAGGTTTATCCTGATAACGAGAGTCACTGCATTTCAGAGTGGTTATTGTACGCAAAATGTTTTGGGGTGCTTCTCAGAGATGAAAAGGTGCGATATATTTTTTCTTTCATCTGGAGATCAGGGAATATATCTGTGTAGAACTTTCTTATGGAAGATTAAATGGATGGTGAGTATATACTGGAACAGATTCCACAAGGAACATGGAAGGAGATGCACTGGTTGGTCAAACGGCCTTTATCATTTCCTGTATTCTTAAAACCATTTTTATTAATGCTCTTTTAATTTGGATTCCGGGAGCCCATGTTAAATCTAATTTCTGAGACTGATGAATTACTTGTGGCCCCACTTCATTAAATGGCTTCTCTTTAGAAATTAATACCAAAAGGTATTGGAGTAATTTGACAAATGCTGCTGCAAAGCACTGTTCCACATCGTCCAGAAATGCTATCAAAAAATAACGTGCCTTTAATGACCTCATGATATTCCAAATTGCTTTACAGCCAATGAAGTATTTTTGAGGTGTAGTCACTGTTGTAATGTAGGGACAAGTGGCAATAGAACTGTGTGCAGCAAGGTCCCTCAAGCAATGATGAGATAAATGACCAGAAAATTTGTTTCAGTGATGTTGGAAGTGGGATCCATGTTGCCCAGGCACCGAGAGAGCTCCCCTGCTCTTGTTTAAATAGTGCCATGAGATTTTGTGTATTTATCTGTGAGGGCAGACTGGGCCACTGTTTATGGCTTCTTCCAACAGTGCAGCATGCCCTTGGTACATCACTAACCTAGATTATGCACTCAAATCTTTGCAATGAAGCTTGAAACCACAACCTCTGACACAGAGGCAAAGGTGCTACCACTAAGTTGAGGCTGACACCTAAATTGGACCTCAACAATCACACTAAGCAGCACTGCTCCCTCTATGGTAGTCTGTAATTACGGTATTTAACAGGTACAAACTTTTAATTAGCTACCATCTGGCTTCTATGAAAGCCCAACCAATTTATTTTTACAGCTGTGAAAATTCAATATTCATCATCTCATTCATTGCTAAAGACATAATTTGGTTTCAATCCTGCGGCAATCGCTGTGCCAGGAAAATATAATTAATTTGTTGTGTTTTACATATCACAGTTTAATAACTCAAAGACCAGGCATTCTGAGTACTATGCTTGACTTCTCTCAGTCAGCATCGCCACATACAGTCAAAACACTGCAAAGCATATGCGGACCTCGCCAGAGAAGATACTTAAAAGAGCAGTGTATCTCAAAACGGGATAAGCGTGTTGGGAAGGGTCAACTAGCACTTCAGGCAAGGACAGAGCACAAGGCAAAGATTTGGAACCAGGAAAGGTTGTGTTAGGGAATGAAAGAGTAGGTTATAACCTCCCTGTACATGGATGACGTCGCCGTCTTCTGCTCGGATCCGCTGTCCGTGCGCAGACTGATCAGCATCTGCGACCAGTTCGAACTGGCCTCGGGAGCCAAAGTTAACCACGGCAAGAGCGAGGCCATGTTCTTTGGGAACTGGGCTGACCGATCCTTTGTCCCCTTCACCGTCAGGTCAGATTACCTGAAGGTGCTGGGGATATGGTTCGGAAGGGCCGGGGCGTGCACCAAAACCTGGGAGGAGCGAGTAGCCAGGGTACGACAAAAGTTGGGCATGTGGGGGCAGCGATCTCTCTCCATTGTGGGTAAGAACTTGGTCATCAGGTGCAAGGCGCTCACGTTGTTGCTGTACGTGGCGCAGGTCTGGCCCATACCCCATTCCTGCGCTGTGGCAGTCACCCGAGCCATTTTCCGCTTCATCTGGGGATCTAAAATGGACCGGGTCCGGAGGAACACGATGTTCAAATCTCTGGACAAGGGCGGGAAAAATGTACCCAACGTGGCCCTCATCCTGATGACCACCTTCGTGTGCGGCTGCATCAAGTTGTGTGTAGACCTCCAGTACGCAAACTCCAAGTGTCACTACGTGCTGAGGTTCTATCTGTCCCCGGTGTTGCGAAGGATGGGCCTGGTCGCATTGCCGCGGAACGCTCCATGCAGTTGGGCCGTGCCGTACCACCTATCCTTCGTGGAGCAGTTTCTGTGGGAAAACACCTTCGACCACCGGTCCATCAGGCAGTGGTCTGCATGGAATGTCCTCAAGGCTCTACGGGAAAAGGAGACGGTGGATCCTGTCGGATGGTTCCCCGAGCAGACCGTCAAAGTCATTTGGCGGAATGCCTCATCACCAGAACTTTCAAACAAGCACCAAGACGTAGCTTGGCTGGTGGTGAGAAGGGCCCTCCCCGTCAGATCCTTCATGCACACCCGAAGTCTCGCCCCCTCCGCACAGTGCCCCCGCGTTGGCTGTGGTGGGGAAGAGACGGTCGCCCACCTCCTCCTGGAATGTGCCTTTGCAAAGCAGGTGTGGAAAGAGATGCAGTGGTTTTTGTCAAGGTTCATCCCAAGCAGCTCTGTAACACAGGAGTCTGTGCTCTACGGGCTGTTCCCAGGGACGCACACCGAGACAAACATCAACTGCTGCTGGAGGACTATCAATTCGGTGAAAGACGCCCTTTGGTCTGACCGAAACTTGCTGGTCTTCCAGCGCAAAGAGTTGTCCACCACCGAAAGTTGCAGACTGGCACATTCAAAGGTCCAGGACTACGTGCTGAGGGACGCACTAAAGCTTGGGGCAGCCGCAGCAAAGGCTCACTGGGGAAAGACCACAGTGTAAGGTCCTCCCACCAAGCTGAACTGAGGGGCTGGATCCATGGGAAACCCCTCGAACTGTATCGTTAATATTCTCAATTGCTGTAAATGTAAAACTGTAATTGACATGACAATTGTGAAACGGAAGGGTTGGGAAGAAACTCATGACAGTATTGAAGGAAACTGATCTCCCTTGCAATGTTTGTATTTTTTGGTGCTGTTTTGAAACTGTTTGGCAATGTAATTTTTACAGATTTTTATGAATAAAGTATATTTTGGAAATTAAAAAAAATGAAAGAGTAGTGGGTATCTTGGAACACTGGACACCATAGTGGATGAATCTTGAGGAGGGGGAGATTTCCTGTATTCGTTAAATGTAACAAAATTGCAAAAATATTTACAAGAACCAATCAATTTTATTATATTGAATGGAGCCAAGGAAATTGCTTCTGTTTCCATCATGTGCAGGAGGAAGAGTATGTACCTGGAATTAGTACGGGCTCTGTTGGTAAAGATCTTGTACTGGAGAACAGCACAGGATGACAGGCCCAGCAATACAGTGTTTTTGTGTCCTTGCCAATGGAGCTAAGGTTCTCACCAGAGGCAGCAATCAACAGTAGTTCAATACAGGTTCCTCTTCCATACCTCAATAGTCAGCTCCAGAAAAGCTTTAAGAAAAACCTGTCAGCAAGGGGCTTCCTCCTTTAAGGCAAGGAGGTTAATGATGGTTAATTTCTTGCTAGACAAACTGCAAGTGGGGCAGATCATTTCTATTGAGCAGAAGCCACTGTCTGTGTCTGAGATGGGTATCTATGACACATGCTACATCTGCAATCACACCTGTGCTGTGCAAGTACTGTACCAAACTCTCCATACTTTCAGTATCAGTCTTACAGCTGAGCAAGATGGATGAAAACTGTTGGAAGCATCGTCAAAAAGCAGGGAATGACAGGGTCTAATTCTTGCCTTTTATTTCTACTTTTTGCAAAGTTATGAAAGCAGCTTTCTTTCCACATGATGAGCTGAACAAAAGTTGTTGTTGTTCATTGCATAATCTTTTAAAACTAAGTTTAATAAGAATTGCAGCCAGAAAATCCTGAACAAAGTGACTAGAATTTCTCCGGGACACCCGATGAATGCCTTCCTGAAGTTGTACAACTTTGATCCGACTTAAGGAATACAGCAAGGAATTAAAGAACCACAATATTAGCATTTGAACATCTTAACTTTAAAGGCTTTGCTACATTAATTACACAGACAATGGTAAGAAACTCAAAGCCTTAATAGTGATTTCTGCTCATCCAGTACTGGATCTCAGACAAGCAGTCTGATAATATAGAGAACAATTTAGCAAACATGATATTCCTATATAAAGTGATACTTAATTTGGAGAGTACTGCAGACAGCAGCTGCAGCACAAGTTGATGGCCTATAAGAATGTTAACAGTATCCAGCTAATCACCTAGTGGGTAAGTGCATTGGGTGAATCGATACTGAGCCATTGAAACCAGCAGACTCCATGGTTTGACCCTTAATCTGTGTTGAGTTGATTGATTTTAGCCAAGAAATCACAATTGGCCTCAATATCTTTGAACATGGTTAAAGCACAGGTTAAAACACTTCCCTGAAATTCAAGATCACATGGTACTATTTGAAGAAGAGCCGTGGAGATCTCTTGGTGTCCTCGGACTCGGTGGGCCGAAGGGCCTGTTTCGGTGCTGTATCTCTCTATGACTCTATGACTAAAAAGCAGATTATCTGGCTATGTCATAGCTGGTTGTGGGAGCTTGCTGAAGATCTTTCTGCTTGAAGATTACACCTTAAAAGCTACTTCCATCACAGTATGTTGATTATACTGCCACCATCTTGTCCTAGGCCTCTATCCTTCTAAAAAAAAAAGATAGGACAGTGTTCGAGGATTTTATTCTGAGTTAACTCATTTCCCACTCAATATACCATTAGAGGATTTTCACTCACAATCTTTACTCCAGGGAAAATACTAGTCTGATATTATCACTAGAGAGGGGAGTGCGGCAAGTGTTGCCGATACCCAGGAACATCAGAAGCAGATAGCAGGTATGAGACCAGAAGGGTTTCAGATTTGGTTGATGGATCTCAAGTAAGATGGCAGATAGGGATCTATGATTGACCTTACAATCGTAGGCTGTGGAGGGAGGAAAAAGAAAAATCAGCCAGGTGTGGAAGTCAGCATAAAAACGGGATTGTCTTAACTGTGATGCAGTTGAATAGCCTGTCAACACTCTCTGAGCACACATATGAAGATTGACCACTTGGATGCGAAACTAGTGGGCTGCTGGGACTGCGTGACTGTACACTAGCAACAGTTAAGCATCCTCAGGAGGGGAACTGAGGAAACTGCAAAAATAATCAAGTGTTATGGTTTGAAAAGGAGAAATTAGTTTCATAACTGCATGAGAATCTGGCAGCATAACTATTCTCCGACCCCTCTTCACCTCATAAATAAATTTGATAAAGAAGAAAAGCAAATCTCCAGCATCTTGTGGTAAGCAAACAGCTCAAGCCACAATTTTATAAATACATCTTGTGAATTAATCCCACAAGTTTATAATTTATTAAATATGTGGAGAGTTTGCTATTGGGATGTGGTGAACCTTCTGAATGAGTCATCACATTTTAAACTGTAGGGCTTGGAATCAGGCATGTTATTAACGTAACCATCAGTAGATTGGAGAGTCAATGCCATCCAAAAAGTAATTAGACCAAACGCTGCGCGAACAAGCCTGCAAAGCTTAGTGGCAGGACCTCCACATAGATTCGCAGAGAGGCACTGGAGAAACCAACCTGGTACATTTTCTTACCAATTCCAACTGTATCACAATATTGAAGTTTGCTTCCACAACAAAGGTCAGTCTGAGGTGCAGACTACCCTCTCACTCATTCATGTCGCTGTTCTATTTCCTTCCCCCACCAAGTTGGGAGAGAATGAATTAGATTGTGAAATCACCTTACAAAGATAGCGCAAGTTTCAGTTAGTTCCTGATTATACACCCAAAAATTGAATGAAAATTAAAGGATTTTTGTCAATTAGTTTATCAGCATTTTTAAACTTTGGGTATAGTAGAGAGAGTAAACTTTGCTTTCGATTGATTGTTTCTCAAGGTACACATTTTGGTCAAGGAGCTTGAAACACAATGGATATGCATTGGAGTTTTGACTGCATTTGGTTAATGTCAGCTGTTCAAATGGGCAAGCTTTTTATTTTGAAGCTTCTGAACCACAGGGGTTCAATAAACATCGTTTATCTTTGATACTGTGAAATAGAAGCTGATCCATGTAACTAAAAGTACTTTAGCTTGTTCCTAACTTTTGTTTCAACATGTTTTCAAAGGATCTTAAAATATGTCAAAGAAGTAAGCCAGCCTTGGATGGTGAAGGTAATTGACAGCAATGACTGAGGTCTATAAGCAGGGACAAGGTCAATGATTGCCTCTAGCACTTTTATCGACATCTCTGTGGCTAGTAGCCTGAATTGGGGTTTAATTGAGTTGCTTGAACTTTTTTGTCAGTTAGCAGACAGTCTGGACTAGTCTGATTCCACGGTAGCCTTTGCCATTCATGAAGTTAGCAATCATTTTCAGCTATTTAGTTATGTTAAAAGATAGCTGGGGGATGTGCCTTTAGACCTAATAAATCAAAAAGAGTAGGAAAGCTTGTAAAGTTCTGTGAACACACTGCATTGCATTGAGCACTGTCCATTTACCTATCCTCTGTTAATTAAATCGTTTTCTGGTTTTTGGCCTGGGGCTCAATCTGATGGACTTTATAATTAATCCATTTACTGGTGATGAGGACAATCATGTGGTGTCACAGGATACAGTCCAGTAAACTGGTGTACAGTGACAAGAGTTCTATGATTAATCCCTGAGTCTCACTATTGGTTAACTAGATATTGGGCAAGTAAAAGCATGGAATTCATGCCAAACCTAACCAACACCTTGTTGTACATGTAACCAGAAGTGGGAATGTTTCTGTTTGGCTGCATCAAATACATTTTCTTCCAAAAGAAAGTTTCTTGTCCCCTCTCCACCATGGCCTTCCATCGTCTCCTGAAGACACAGGGCAGAGTTGCCAGGGGAGGGAGATTCCCAAATTCCTGTTATACACCATTTCTTTGGGTGTTCCTCTGATTTTCTGCTGAAGTTAGAGGGCGATCAGAAGCACCTGTGGAAATTCTACTCTGCTGTCTTTTGCTGACATACTGTTTCAGAAGCAACAGTTATCCTCTTGCATTTATCCACGTGTTCATTTGTTATATTGAAATGTCGGGAGAGTAGTAACCTGCAGGAGGCACAACAGCCTGTTCTCACTTTGCTCTAGCCACTGGATCATGATCACTAACGGAAACCCCAATTTTGCCACGCCCTAGTGTACGAGCATTTAGGCCAATTGTAGTGCATCTGGTTCCATCCAATGGAGATTAACTAACTCAGCACAGATAGAACATGTGACCTTTTTGGGGGAGTCTGAATAGTTTAGTCCCAAACTGGATAAAACTATAAGGTGGTTAATTTCCTCAATCAGAGGCTGGCAAAACTTTTCATTTATATAAAGCCCCAGTTGCATTATTGCTCTGCTACAAAGTTTACTGGGTTCAATTTGGCATGGTTTGCTGACTAAATGAAAGATAACAATGCCTACAGTTAGCATTTGGCAATGCTATTACTAAGCAACGTATTCTTGCCTGGAACCCAAGCAACTATTTCAAGGATGTGAAAGCCAATTTCACATTAAGTTGCACATCCCTAAAATACTCGCAGTAGAGTGATGATATTTAAGCCTCAGCAAAATGCAATACTCTAATGTGTAAGTCAATCAAACAATTGAGATATTGCTGAGATATTGTCTGTGGAGTGTTAGGGTTTGCTGAAATATTGCACAGTGTCTGCTAAATAGTACCATCAACCATAATGCTCCATAGTATATTGCCTGCTTGATACAGCTGCATTGTACACAGCTACCAACAATTTGCATTAATATAGCACCTTTAATATTGTAAAACAGCCCAAGGTGCTTCACAGGACATTATCAGACAAAATTTGGACACTGAGCCAAAGAAGGAGATATTAGGACAGGTGACCAAAAGCTTGGTCAAAGAAGTCTATTCAAAGGAACGTCCTAAAGGAAGAGAGTGGTATCAGCCTAATTACAGGGTAAAAGAATCGGGAAAATTCCTCTCCCACCTCCACAAGTAATTAAACTAATCCAGATCACCCTGCCCCTTATTAACATTACAATAGCAATTGTCTAAAATTACACAAAATAATGGGGAAAATACACCTAAAAGACACAGCTGCTAACCAACAATAAAAAAAATCAACAAATTGTAAATATTCTGTAAAATACAACCTCTTACAAGTGCAAAACCCTTTGAAAGAGTAATACAAGTGAGTACGGAACAAGAAACAAAGGCATTCATGCTATTGAAACTATTCCTCATTACCCTCTATGTAGAACCTTACTGTTGCTGACTCTCGCCAACTCATTTGGAGTGAGTCTTTGGCTTAGTGGAAGCATTGTCATTTGTGCGTCAGAAGGTGCAAGGTTGACACTCCTTACCAGGCAATCCTAACTAATGGGATTGGAGCTATGGCTCTGAATTCTGGGTCAACATCCAGTGGAATACTTGTGCCGATGGGTGTGAGTGCCCCTCCACCCTCATGTGTGGGGTGGTGGGAGTCCATAAAACTCTCTTGCCATATCGGATGGTGACAATGGTTGTGGTCTGTCAGATGTTCATCAGTCAGTGAATCTGTCCACTCAAAAGAAGAGTGTGTAGATATAAAAATAACCAACTTATTTAAACTCTTGAAAGGGTGGAATAAAAACATTGTCAGATTTCTCCCTGAGGTAATCTTGAAACTTCAGGACTAATGTTCCAATTTCCATTATTGAAGACTGTCCAGCTGCGTCCAACAGCTGACATGTTTGTGAAACTGACCACTAACTTTGCTCATCCACATGACCTTCAATTGTGCCCCTAATTAAATATTCATGCAACTCTG
Source organism: Heterodontus francisci (assembly GCF_036365525.1). NCBI lineage: Eukaryota > Metazoa > Chordata > Chondrichthyes > Heterodontiformes > Heterodontidae > Heterodontus > Heterodontus francisci. The sequence continues at coordinate 2,614,320 of NC_090417.1, forward strand.
CTAAAATAGAATCAACCACATGTTACTGGAAGTTTACCCTTCTCTAAATCTAACAATACAAGTCAATATTTCATTCATGCCATCTAGTGCTGTGATCACAGTTAAGGTTAAACACATTGCTGCTATTTAAGCAGTGCAAAATACAAACACCAATGCACAATACAGAGATGTGATTACAAAGTTCTTACCTTGGCATCCTGAGATGAATATTTAATTGTGGAGCTTCGTTTTCACTGTAGAATCACTCTCAGGCTATTTAGCTTGTTGTGGTATGTTGCGAGTGCGTCTCATGCACTAAATCTTGGACAGTTTTAGGATGACCTAATCACAGGGTAAGAATTTCTCTGGTTGCTGTGATGTTGTTAAATCACTTGTGAAGATTTCCTTTCTTGGGTACTGCTAGCACGTTCCTGAAGTATTTACTTCCACTTTCACTAGAATAAACAGTAGGACAGGCTGAAAATGCCACTTACAAGTGTCAACATGGGGAGTGAAATTTATATGACAGTCGCATTGTCAACCATTTAAATTAATGAAGGTTTGCTTATACATTAACATCTTAAACCAAAATGAGTCAGTCTCACTTCCAAGTAAGTGCTTTACATTAAAACCTTAAAGCATATACACACCCAAGTTTGACAAACATTGATATATAAAGCAGAAGTTAAAGCCTTTTTATAAAGACAAAGCTAAATAAATACAAGTTGTTTCCTTATATTGGAAATGCACTGTAAAGCTGTAGAAAAACACGTCTTCATAAAATGAAATGTAATTAATTTGCAATGATAAGAAATTAACAGGAACCATGAACTATCGAAGTGTCACTTAGGAGGACAGGAAGACATTTTATCTTGTGTAGGAATCAAAATGGATCAACAGAATATACTTCAGCATGGGATATGGCTTTGGTGGCTCGATGTATACTCAGAGGAAAAAAACACAGTGAGCTAACACATCAAGATTCCTTATCTTCAGAGGGAGTGCTGCCACACTGAAACACATAGATGCATGTACAAATTGGCTAGCAGTGAATTGCTCTATTTTACTTGAAGTGCACTTTATATGTAGGAGTTAACACACACACAAACTGTAAAATACCATATTCAAATGAATTGTTCCTTTATTCTGTCATGCATTGCACATATATAGAAGCTGACAATGATGGATGCATGAGCTGTACAGTATAGGGAGGATGGTGGGAGGAAAGATTCCTTCCCTTTCCCTACTCAGTATGTACCGTACAGGTGCAGAAGCCAACCCAAGCATATTAATCATACCATATTAGCTGACAAAGAACTGCTTTCTTTTAGTCAGCGTATACTGTTGATAAGAAGTGCTTTTTATATGTTGCAGGGCTGGAAGGAGAGACATGCTTGCGAACATCAGACTGTTCTACTGGATTGTGCTGCGCTCGTCACTTCTGGTCAAAGATCTGTCGGCCTGTCCTGAAAGAGGGGCAAGTCTGCTCGAAACGGGGTCGTAAGGAGGGCCCACAGGGGCCGGAGATCTTCCAACGATGCGACTGTGGACCAGGATTAGCCTGCCGTAACCAAAACCAAGGCACACCACAAGGCGACTCCAGGCTACGGGTCTGCCAACGTGTCTAGAGAGATATCCCGGCCTGAACTCTTTGGTTTAATGGCGTCACAAATTAAGAGGATCAGCTATTGCACCAGTTAAAGTAAAATTAAACTAAACAAAGCTGAAAATGCCAAACCCCATGCATCAAAATAGATACAAAAAAGTATTAAAATGAGCTTTGTAAGGTGAAGCACTTGAAACATGGTGTGTGTGTGTGTGTGTGCGTGGTGGAAGAAACGTTAGCTGACTGTACCAAATTGAATCAATAGATGACAGTATTTGAAGGCCAAAGGTGGTGTCCCAGTCTTGAAGACAAGTTGCAGAGAATGCAGGTTTACAGCAGAACCAACCAGTTCAGTATTGCCCACTAAGATTTCAGTAAAGTATGTGAAAGTTTCATATTATGTTCACTTGAACTGTGAAAAACGTCCAGCAGTACAATTTGACATTGTGCCCTTCCAAATTTGAGCTGTGTCCACAGAAAGGAATTTGAATCATTTAACACAAGAGTAAAGTATGAAAGAGCATCTAACTTGGAGAGGGTGGGAGTAGAAAAGTGCTTTTAATTACTGAGACACACTAAAAGTGTTAAAATAATAGCATAAAATGTTGAAAATATTCAGCAAGTCAGTCAACATCTGAACTGGGAAAAGCCAAGTTAATGTTTCAAGAAGGACTCTTGTCAGAATTGGTGAAGGGTCTACAGGTGAAGCAGTAATCTGTCTCTTTCAGATGTTCACTGGCCTGCTGTGTTTTACATCTGCAGCACTTTATTTTGTTTCTCCTATAAAGATGTATTGTTTTTCAACTTGACAGCTGAGAGCTAGATGTGCAGTCAGGGCTCCTATACAGGCAGCAAACAAATGGTTAAAGCTGTGCATACCCAGGCCTCATTCACTAAAAGAACAAGCAGAGCAAATTCTCCTATTGATAAGAAATTAAACGTAGTTTCGGTTTATTTTGGGAAGTGTTCTAAGCTCTGAATGTGACTTTAACTGTGCTTTTTGGACTGTTGCCTGTTGAAGTGCTCTACTACTACCCTCTACATGTTTCGCATCTACTTCACATTAGTCAAGCTATTGCATCAAAAGTAAAATATGCTACAGGACTTTTTAAAAATCTAATTGCGTAAATTCACTAACACTTCTTATTAACTTGTTGAAACTCCATTAACAATGTTTGACTGACATCACAGCAAAAATAATTAGGATAAATACACCAAGAAATGTTCTTTTCTTCATGGTTTGACTGTTGCCCATACACTAAACTTTAATTTCTTTTCATGCTTTTGCTGCTGCCCTGAGCCAACATGGTGATTTTCTCCTGAGCATCTGTGATGTTGTAGCGTCTAAGAGATATTCAAGTCAGTGTACTTCTTTCCTCTTCATGATCCTCCATTTGTACCACACATATTCCCCGCCAGGCAGCCAGCCATAGCGGGTGCAATAGATCTGCTTGAGAAGTCTTACTCACCAACGTTTTGTCTCTCCATGATCTCTGCTTGGCAGTCTATCCCCTCTGCACCTCCAACATCACTATGCGCTAAATGGAGATGCATTTCTGCATCCAACTGCTCTATCACACTGTGTGTAGATTTAGAATAATTAATTATTCAAAATAATAATTCACGTAAAGCTCAGTGTTAAATGCATGTTTCAATATCACCACACCAGTTGTTGTTTGAACAGCATTATGAAGGTTGCATGAACAAAATTTCTTCATTTGATTGTTTAATGTAACTGATGGGAGAAGCGGAGCTTGCATGGTTAACAGCTTATATGCTATTTACAAGCTATCAAAAAGTTGCAGCCTTTTGTAAGAATACTTGAACAGAATCCCCATCATCAATATAATCCAATACCCTGTTACTTGTACAATGATGCATATAATCATATGTAACATATGTTTGAAAATGATCATAACACATATTACATAAGATATATGTTACACAGGGAAACGACTTTAAACATAGGAGTACACAGATGCTACAAAATGCAAAAAGGCAATTCAGCACCACCAGGCCATGTTGGTATTTTATCTTTCACCCAAGCAAATACAACTCAGTGGAAGTCCTGGACTCTGCGTGAATCAGCAGACATTAGGCAATGCTAGGTTCTGCTTAGAGATTGCAGGCAGTAAACATCTCAACAAACAGTTGCAGAAATGTTTTTCCCATTTCAAGTACCGTATCCACTGCCATGTTGGGTAGGACCGATCCATCATAAGATGTAAAATCAGTCCCAATGTTGTATGAAATTTAACCTTTGCCAAGTTCAGAATTCTGCATTTCAAATTAGCACAGATACAATTCAGCCCCACCTCCAAGGAAGTCCTGCGGCAATCTCCTGTCATCTTCTTCCCACCTGCTAGCTCTTCTTCACACTATTTTGCATTCATTTCTAAAATGTTTGAGAAAGTTTGGATCTTTGAACAAATTTCTGTATATATTATAAATGAGATCAAATGTGTGTGAAAGCCTGTAAAAGATACTAGTAAATAATTGGGTTAGTAGCTAACCAATTTGGCAAATTCTATGGAAGTGTTCACAAATAACTACTTAAACCAGAACTATCAGCATACCAATGACGTAGGAGTTCATTGGAGCTGTCCACCCGAACTCAAAAACTGCCAACTATTCTTGTCAGTTTCAATTAAATTTGAGGCCCCTCTCCCTACACAATCCTCATTTTGTGCCATAACTATGGTTAATTTATGGCGAATAATCAAAATTGGCAGATAATTGAGAGTCTTGGCAGCCCAACTCCAGTTGATCAAACTCAACAGCTGACCCAACAACCTAAAACTGCTTTCCAGCACTAAAAAAAAGACACAACCCATATCCCTGATCCCACTGTAAGTTGCAGTCCAGTGCATGTTCCAAATCCAGTTAAGTGCACCTAACACACCCAACTCAAAGTTGCAGCTCTGCAGTTAAAAGATGTGAGCCAAACAAAATCTCAGCCTGACTGGAAGTAACAGCCCAAAAGTTTGATAATAAACCCTAATTGGTACTGGTCTAATTTGTGGACTGTCTTGATAACAAAGACTAGGATGAAGAACAATTAGAGGCTCCAGGTTTCTTGAAACAAACAGAGAGAGACTGATGAGTAATATAACAAATTGAATAAACCCAGTTGGACTGCAGTTCCCCTTTAAACCTCAGTGACATGCCTGATAATGCTCCAATACACAAGGTATTGTAGTTGAAAGTGTTTTGCTGGTTCTTACTAATTTACTGTGTGTTAGGATCATTTTGCATTTTAATAAAAGAACAATAACTTACCTTTATAACCTTCCTTTACTTACTCCAACACTGTTAGCTCAATCATCAGTTCCATGTGATGCTTGAATTGCACCAGCATAGTCTGAAAATAAGCCTGCAATTGTACACTAATATCATCATACATCCATTTTCTTTCATTCTAAACTGCCCTACTTTTAACTCATTGCAATACAATATCTGCTATATTTTAAGAAACAAGATAAATAAACTAGTTATTCCAGAAAGAACACACATTGCATTAGGAGAGATGCCACACAATATTACAAATGAGTTACATGTGTTTGCACCAATTGTGCAGAAGCTATGTCCAAGTACTGGTGTAGACAATGTACAGCATTCACAACTTGTGCGACATGCACTCCCATTAGAGAACCAGGTGGGAGTGTCGTGTTAGCCCCCATTCAATGTATGCCATATAAACAAGAGATAAGAATGATACACACACAGCCACTGAATAGTAAATGATCGTGAAGCTTTTACCTAGTGTATACTGCACAATATGTAAGGCTGGCAAAAAGTTGGCCACTAAGATTTGTGCAGTCCCTTATTGGTTTTGCAATGAGTTCCTAAACATATAACTCATATACTGTATATACACATTTATGAAACAAGCTAAAGGGCATTGTATGGAAAGTATCAGTACAATTAGCTTAACTTTGGAAAAGGTGTAATAATAAAAGTTGATGTAGCTTGTGCTGTTTAAGCTGACCTATCCATCTGCATTCCTTTGGCCTTGCTAGTTTTACAAATAGTATTGATTAATCGTGTGTAATATTTGTATTTAATATTCTATTTTTTATTCATTATTAAATGTCACATCAATGTGTCTTCAAAGTGCTTTATTTATAATACTGCACAAAACCTTATAGAAAGACTGATCTTCTCTACAAATGCATTCTAACTTCATGCATAATATACTAGTCATATATGCGTATACAAAGTTCTTTAGCGAAGAATTGCAAAATCCTTTACATTTTATATAAAGAGGTTCTGTGGGTGACCCTCAGATGCCACTCACTCACTTCGCTCTCTCGGCTCTCGATATTGCCAGTCGATGTAATCGAAGATGTCCTTTTCACTTTCCACTGGCAGTGGTTCACCTGGCACTCCTACAGTTAACACACAGCAGGATGTTAATGATACAGATACCATTCTACTGAACACTATTAATTTAGGGTGGAGGTGGGCATAGTAAAACAAAACTGTGGACTAAAAATAAAAGCTACTTTAGTGATACATATTTCAACTTCAATTCCCAACATTTCATATGCATAATTGAAATCAATTAGGTCGATAATTCTTTACCCCCTTAAGGGTGCTGTTAAGACACTGGGTACAGCGCCAAGGGTGCATTGGCAGACCTGTGGTACCCTACTGAAGTAAGCCACAACAGGCTATTCAATGACAAGGTGGAGGGCGCCACAGCTGAGGCCTGATGTTTGCATCTGCATTTCCCAGCAAGAATCACAAGACGGTGATGAGGAAATGGACTCTGAGTAATCAGTTACGTCAACACAGATTAGACAACAAACCTGGGTGCTTCATGATGTGCAACACTTAGAATGACCCTGGGACTTAGCTTCCAATTCATCAAAGAACCCTAATTATTAAATGATACATCGAACATTGATCTTACCCCACAAATTAATGTATTTTTAAAAATATGTATAATCACAGCATGATGTTTCAAGACAAATAAATTGTAAGTTGACATCCAGAAACTGTCCTGTCCTGTGCTCTGATCAGACCACAGAGCAGGGTTGATTGTCAACTGTTTTAGACTGGTATTAATGGAGCAGTAACAGCCTCAAAATGGGGTCTGACCCTTACCATCCCATTAACCTGCTTCTGTAACAGATCCCTCTACCGGAGAGACCAACCGAGTTAAGTGGCAGGAAGAATGCAGTTTACCCACAGCAAACTGCCATCAGCTTGACCATTTACAGTCAACCAGCAAAAATTCTCTAACACAAGGCTCTTGCAGATTGAATCATCAACCCGATAAATTCATTTTTCCTCCCAAAAAGTCATTGCAAATCATTTACAACAACTGGACAGGAAGTGCTCTAAAAAGGTGGATGACTGACAATAATAGGCTGGCTCTTCCTCCTTTTATCGTACAATAGATAGCTGAAAATCACACACGCACATAAGACTAGTTGCATGTCAAAGAACAGGTAAGATGAGTGCAGTTGCATTGTTCTGACAGTCTCAGATGAAATATGGGCACCAAAACACTGATGAAGAGAAGTAAAATGTCCAGTACAACATGGAGGAGAAAAGCAAAAGCAATAGCACAATTCCTTGCTGCCAAAGGTTTTTAAGTCACTTCGTCACTGTTAAGTTTGCCCTGTTGCCATTCCAGAATTACAAAAAGTGAAGAAACACCGTTAACCAAGAACTCAATTTAAGGACAGCAGGCATAGTCTCCCACTCAGGATCTACACTTGGTCACAAATCCACATCTCAGATAAATATCTGTCAATGCCTAAAAATGAATCAATAAGTTTGTTGATATTCTTTTCACAGCCTAAACAAAATCTTAAAAATATCACAGTGTTCCCCTAATTGCTAAATGTGAAATGGTACCAGCCAATGTGGAACCACTAAATCTTAAATTTCATCTCCAATTTGCTGAGCTAGTGCATCTTAGCCAGAGCTGCAGTTGGAGGTGCTATAAATGACCTAAATGGCCTTACAAGGCTAGACATTAAAAAAAACATTGTTTTCCACTTCTGATGGCCTCTTTGGAAACTAGGGCCGGAATTTTACCTACCGTAATCGGGTCAGTTTGGAGGCGTCCGGGTGGTGAAATGGCATCCAATGACAGTGGGCCGGGGCCCCGGCGTCATCACGCATAGACGCCATTTCACGACCCAGGAGGTTGGGCGTGATCGAGTCGCCGCTCGCCCGCAAGTAATTTCAAGGTTATTAAAGTAGTTGACAACCCAATTGATGGCAAATTTACGAGGGCCGTCTGATTTTACGGCCGTAAATCGGGTCACTGATTGTGTCGGAGACCCGGCAACTTTAAAAGGGCGGAAGGCAGGCAATCAATAAAGGTGTTGGAGGTAAAGCTTTGGTGTTGCTTATCTGTGAGAGTTTTTGTGTGTTATATAAATTGTAGACATTTGTAGCTTCTGCAGAGGGCTCCAACTGAGTCTGACTCACTACAGCTCGGGACCTATCTGTTCTGAGTCAGTGAGTGGAAGGAAGGGGGTTATGTGTGCCTGTCCTGACAGCTGGAACTTAAGGAATTTTGTCACTGAATCTGGTAACCAGTCCAACGATGGGAATTGTGCATTCTGGAGGCAGCTCTTCGGAGGAGGACCATGCCCCAATCAGGGGCAAAAGGACAGATGGGAGGGAGAGCAGGTGGCAGAGTCAGGCAAGAGCGAACACACATCAGGAGACGCGGCTACCCAACAGGTAGGGTGTACTGGCTGCATCTGAGCTATTTACACCTGTCGGAACGTCAGAAGGCGGCTGCGTCTGCCACTTGAGACTGGGACATTTCTTTGTGAGATGCTGGCAGCGGATGTAACCTCAAACTGCCTCGGTGGCCATCCAATGCCAGTCACTCTAAAGGTGACCATCGCCTTAACTTTTATACGTGTAGCTCTTTCCAGGCTTCGACGGCAGACTTGTGCGGAGTCTCCCAAGCAGCTACGCACCAGTGCATAAAGTTTGTGACTGATGCATTGTTCAGTCGGGGCAACAGTTTCATTTATTTCAGAACAGACACCACCAGCCAGGCTGAAAGAGCAAGAGGATTCAGTGCAATAGCTGGGTTCCCAATGGTTCAGGGCATGATAGACTGTACACATGTGGCAATTAGATCACCAGCAGGTCATTTATTAAACGTTCAGCTTATATGCGATCATCGGAAGAGAATCATGCAGGTTCGTGCATGGTACCCAGCAAGTTGCCACAATGCATACATTCTCAGAAACTCCCAGGTGCCTGCTCTTTTCAGTCCCCCAGACAGACTGGAAGGTTGGATACTTGGCGACAGGGGTTATCCTTTGAAGACATGGCTGATGACACCCATGAGAATGCCAAGGGGTCATGCTGAGGAACGCTTCAATGAGAGCCATGCGACCACCAGAGTGACAATCGAACAAACAATTGGCCTGCTCAAGATAAGATTTAGGTGTCTGGACTGCTCAGGTGGAGCACTGCAGTACGCGCCAGCATGGATATTGTTGGTCGCTGTGCGTTGCATAACCTTGCAATGGAAAGGGGAGACGCCATTGAGGAGGCTCAAGGTAACCGTGAGGCGTCATCAGATGAAGATGGAGTTTCTGGTGAGGACGATGGGCACCACCTACATGATGGCAGGGGAGAGGAAGCAGAATGTCCTCTGGGATTAAGAGCACGAGAGACCTGGGATGCCCCAATAGACAGGCGTTTCTCTTGAGAGGATCACTACATGCAAAGATTTCACATTGTGGCGTGCAATGAGCTATTGTGGGATTCCGAGAGGGGAAAGACATGCACATCCAAGGGAAGAGATCAGATTAAAAACATCATGTCACGATGAACCCAACTCAAGTGTGTGACCTCAGCAGCGCAATGATGTCTGATGCTACCTCATGGATGACGTATGCAAAGTTAAATGTTGAAAGCATAGATTTATTTACAGTGATCTATGTGCAATTCAGATAAATAATTGGAAGGTAACCCAGTGAACCAGAAGTAATGTTACTGTGATTTCTTAAAATGGTTTCAAGTGCTCTTGCGTGTCGATGATGCATCGCCACCAGACTCACCAGAGGCAGGTGGCTGATCGGACTGTTGCCCTGCTCTTTATAACTTTGGTGGACATCCTCTGCCTGCTCTGCCAGCCGTGCAGGCCGCAACAAATCAGGGTGCTCATGAGAAATATCAGGGACACCCTCTAACACCCTGGGAGTTTGCGGTTGACATGTAACTAGCGGAGGGATTAAGGGGCTGCATGATGCATCAGGAGCGCCCTGAGAGGAGCTCCCATGTGCTATTGGCTGCTGCCCCTGTGCCCTCCCGAGGCTCGACTGGTTCTCAAAGCTGACCTCAGCGGGATAAGCAGCCTCAACCTGCCACGTGTATGAGCTTGTACTCTGATGGTCTGGTCCAGGGAGGCTACACTCCCCCGGAGATCACGGATGGCTTCCAGTACTGGCCCCTCTACTGCAGCCGCCAATCTGTCAATGGAGGATGTCAGGATGGACAAATGCCTGAGAGTTTGCAGCTGACATGTGCTATGGGCTCGCAGCATCTCAGGCAACTCCACCAGATGTCCATGCACCACATGTTGAACCTGCAACATCTCGTGCTGAATGGATGTTCTCAGAGGCGCATTACCAGCTTGCAGCTCTGCAACGGCCTGGCCTCCCACAGTCCTCTGGTGGCTGGTCCGGCGACTGTGCTGTGCTAACACCCGTAAGTGATATAGTTTCCACGGAGACAGTAATTCCAACTGTGGTGGTAATCTCTGCGCTGGTGCTTGGTGAGGTGCGATGATGTGACGGTGCACCCTCTGAGGCGATCTCCTCATCCTCAGAGGGGGACTGTTGAGCCCCCGAGAACCCCCTTGGTCGCTGATGTGTTTCACCTGCCCCAAGTCATTGTATTGATACCATTGTCGTGGTATTTTGGGTTCAGTGTTAGGACTACAATTGCCCACTATCATTATTTCTTGACTATCAGCAGAAGCATGTCTCAAGGTGAATTAAAGCACTTTTATGTACTGTTGATATGATCAGAAGGTAGATACTCCAAGCTGATCTGGTACCTTTGAGCAGCCCTGGCAACAGGTTGCCTGCTGGGCAAAAGTAAGGAAGCTAAGAAAATAAAATGACAAAAAAGTTATGAAGACAGGACAAAGCAACATGTCTGCTGCTTGTCTTTAATTTCACAAAGATAATCAGAGACTTTAAACTAATATTATGAGCATGTGAACAGTTAAAAAAAGTAAGTGGAAGTGCTGTATTAAGCACATAAAAACCAGATTATCAGTCCTTGCTCAGTATTAAATGTGCTAATCTCAGATCCATTACCAGTGTGACATCGGCTTCTGTATTCGTGATGTGGTGACGCGAAAGAGGAAATTGACTAGAATTTCCATTTTTGATCAAAATCTAGACCGGAAGATGATTAGCTTGGTGACGATGACCACTGCAGTTGATGGGGTTCAGACATGACGGATGCCCATTTGGAAGAGATACCAGAGGCGAACAAGGGAAGCATAGTCCAGCATAAATCAGTGCCTTCAGGAGAGGAAAATTCAGTGGAGAAAATGGGGCAAAAATTCAAAGGCAGCATGAGCATAATATGGAGTAAATTTTAAGATTGAGTGCTCCTAGCACAGAACTGCTTTTAGATGGAAAATCATGTCTGTGAATTAGTCACACCATTTGGCACACCAAAATCCCAAAATGTAATCCTGTCATGCAAGGCTCTGTGCAGGACAGTATCAAGGTCAGAAAAAGCAGAACAGCAGAGGAGATAAATCAGGACATAGTGATTGGGTTTGGAGAAGGAGAACAAGATTGAGAGAGATGAGTTCCATAGTTTTGAGGTCATGGGCAACAATGTGTTAGAATAATAGATGGTGCGACATGAGGAAATATAGGGTGGAGTAAGAGTGTCTATGTCAATGTACTTGGGATTTAGAAGCACTTACCTTCTTCTTTGGCCTCCTTGTCTCGAGAGACAATGGGTAAGCGCCTGGAGGTGGTCAGTGGTGTGTGGAGCAGCGCCTGGAGTGGCTATAAAGGCCAATTCTAGAGTGACAGGCCCTTCCACAGGTGCTGCAGAAAAATTTGTTTGTCGGGGCTGTTACACAGTTGGCTCTCCCCTTGCGCCTCTGTCTTTTTTCCTGCCAACTGCTAAGTCTCTTCGACTCGCCACACTTTAGCCCCGCCTTTATGGCTGCCCGCCAGCTCTGGCGAACGCTACAGTACTACAGTAACACACATTAATAATAAAGACAAAAGAGAATTGGGATGGAGAGACAAATTAAAATCTTCTCGAGATGGAATGAGGTAAAATAAGAAGTTATGATTAGGCAATCCAAAGCTTAGTATCTGGCACCTTGTGTATAAGTATGCTGGCACAGGATACAATTATGGAAATTCAGGGTCAATCGCAGCAATTTAAAGAAGTACAAATAAAAGTTTCATGCAAAGGGTCTGATATTTTTAATGAGATGTCTGCAGGGTTGGTTTACATTTCCAAATTTATGTAAAGAATATTTTAAGTTTTGTTGAAACATGACAGAAATTAGTTAAAAAGTTTAATGATGCTTTGACATTATTTCATGCAACACCGACAATACTTGTAAATACCTTCAGGGAAAAAGGCCATCTTTCAAATCACAAGCCAATTAACAGCAACTTATAATTTTAACTACTTTTGCAACAATACCTAGGGAAGTTAATTCTGTAATGCCTATTTGCACTTTGTCCCAGGTTTCCATCAGATGTTCCTCCTCGAGAGCCAAGTCCATTATTTTACAAAGGAGCCCTGATACACATTTATACACAGTAATCTATTCCACTGGATACTGGAGGATATTCTAGTGTTCAAAATCTAGCCTGAAAACAGCTTTTTTTCTGTAAAACCTGACATTTTTCTGCTCTACTGAAGGCTCCAACTCATGATTCCATGAACAGTATATTACAGTGAACTGCACAACTGATAAATTCCCATACTTCCAGAGAGGAAACAATATGGATAATACATCTATATTTTTAGGGAATCAAGATCCCCAGTGTATATAATCTAATTTTTGGGTAATTTAAGGGGATAAATTAAGGGTAAGTCATGGGAGGGCAGCTCGGCAACGTGGAATGCTCCTCCTGTGCAATGTGGGAAGTCAGGGGCACTTCCAGTGTCCAGGGCGAACACGTGTGCAGGAAGTGTCTCCAGCTGCAGCTACTCGAAATCCGCTTCGGATCTGGAGTGGTGGTTGGAGACACTGTGGAGCATCCGCGAGGCTGAGATCATCGTGGATAGCACGTACAAGGATGTGGTCACACCGCAGGTAAAGACTGCTCCGGCAGAAAAGGAATGGATGACCGCTAGGCAGGTAGTGCAGGAGTCCCCTGGGTCCATCTCCCTATCTAACAGATTTTCCACTTTGGATACTGTTGGGGGAGATAGCTTCTCAGGGGAATGCAGCAAGAGCCAGGTCTGTGGCACTATGGGTGGCTCAGCTGCACAGGAAGGGAGAAAAAGGAGTGGAAGAGCTATCGTGATAGGGGATTCTATCGTAAGGGGTACAGATAAACATTTCTGTGGCTGCAAACGTGACTCCAGGATGGTATGTTGCCTCCCTGGTGCTAGGGTCAAGGACGTCACGGAGTGGCTGCAAGTTATTCTGAAGGGGGAGGATGACTAGTCAGAGGTCGTGGTACACATTGGTACCAACAACATAGGTACAAAGAGGGATGAGGTCCTGCAACAAGAATTTAGGGAGCTAGGTAGCAGATTAAAAAGCAGGACCTCAAAGGTTGTAATCTCTAGATTACTCCCGGTGCCACGTGCTAGTGAGTATAGGAATAGGGAAGATAGAGCAGGTGGAATGCGTGGCTGAGGAGATGGTGCAGGAGGGAGGGCTTTAGTTTCCTGAATCACTGGGTCTGTTTCTGGCAAAGGTGGGACCTGTACAAGTTGGATGGGTTGCACATGAACCGGAATGGGACCAACATCCTTGCTGGGAGGTTTGCTAGTGCTCTTGGGAGGGCTTTAAACTAATTTGGCAATGGGATGGGATACAGAATGGAGGTACAGGGGGTGATGCAGTCAAATATAAAAGAAAAACTGAGTCAGTCTGGAAGGCAGAGCAAAGAGAGATCTGTTAAGGCACAAGTGGAAAAATGAAAGACTGGATTTCATCTATTTTAATGCAATTTTAATACTTGTAAGGCAGATGAATCGAGGGCGATGACTAGCACATGGGATTATGATATTATTGCTATCACAGAGAGCATCATTGAGGTAGAGACAGAACTGGCAGCTCAATATTCCAGGGTATCGAATCTACAGGTGAGACAGAGGAGGGGGTAAAAGAGGAGGTGGCATTGCACTGTTGATCAAGGACTCAATTATTGCAGTAAGGAGGGATGATATCTTAGAAGATTCCTCAAATGAGGCCATATGGGTGGAACTTAAAAACAAAAAGAGGGCAATCACTTGGCTGGGAGTGTACTGCCGGCATCCAAACAGAGATAGAGAAACAGATATGTAGGCAAACCTCAGGGAGGTGTAAAAATAATAGGGTGATAGTAGGGGATTTCAACTTCCCCAAAATCAACTGGGATAGTCTTAGTGCAAAAGGCTTAAAGGGAGCAGAATTCTTAAAATGCATACAGGAGAGCTTTTTGAACAGTACGTAGAAGGTCCTACAAGAGAAGGGGAAGTAGTGGACCTAAATGAAGCTGGAAAAGTGGTAGAAGTGTCAGCGGGGGATCAGTTCGGGGATAGTGACCAATACTCTGTAAGATTTGAAGCAAGTTCAACAATGCCACTGTCCATGCTGTTGGTTAACAAAAGGTCTAAGAGCCTTTTACTCAATTACACCATCTTTTATGGTGCGTCTTTCAGCACACTATTAACATATTGTTTGCCTTTGCTCCATGACCTTTGGTCAGCTGTGTGGTCTTGTCCAATCTGCACCTTCTCCATTGTTATCTCTTGCCCCACCCCCACCTTACTTGCTTGTAACCTGTGACATTTTTAATATTTGTCAGTTCCGAAGAAGGTTCACTGACCAGCAACGTTAACTCTGCTTCTCTTTCCACAGATGCTGCCAGACCTGCTGAGTGGTTCCAGCATTTCTTGTTTTTATTTCAGATTTCCAGCATCCGCAGTATTTTGCTTTTATATCATCTTTTATGATGTTGGAAGGTGAGAAGAATATAATTCTAAAATTAAGGAAAAAAATCAAATATCCTTATTTACTACTGAAGCCCATAGAAGTTTAAAAGATGGAGTGTTTGGACAATATTCTGGTACAATTTAAACTGAGTCCTGGTAGGATGTGCTGAAATACCCTTTAGGAACGGCACAGTGGCGCAGTGGTTAGCACAGCTCCAGCGACCCGGGTTCAATTCTGGGTACTGCCTGTGTGGAGTTTGCAAGTTCTCCCTGTGTCTGCGTGGGTTTTCTCCGGGTGCTCCGGTTTCCTCCCACAGCCAAAAGACTTGCAGGTTGATAGGTGAATTGGCCATTATAAATTGTCACTAGTATAGGTAGGTGGTAGGGAAATATAGGGACAGGTGAGGATGTGGTAGGAATATGGGATTAGTGTAGGATTAGTATAAATGGGTGGTTAATGGTCGGCACAGACTCGGTGGGCCGAAGGGCCTGTTTCAGTGCTGTATCTCTAAATCTAAATCGTCTTGTTTACTTAATTAGGCAAGTATTTTGATTGAATGTAATTATAGGTTAACAAGGAGTTGTGAACCCAACACTTATATTTTTGTTGAAACCAAAAAGTTTTGTGTGCAGAGAGAGGCTTTCTAAATTGTATCTTTTTATAGGTGTGCTTCTGAGATTACAAGCCTCAGGAATGCCTGATACACTAATTATAGGTCAATAAAGTTATGTCAACGCCTGCCAGCAGCCCAGCAAGGATCTGCAGTACAACTGAGCTCCATACCTCTGTGATTCTGCCTCAAGTCTTGGTCACAAATAGCACATCTGACTTGATTTACATTACATATAATTATTCACAGTTTTACAGTTTTATTATGAAGACTTCTAACTCTTTCGCAGCTGCTGGAACATTTCTACATCCAAAGGAAAAAACTAGAAGAAAACAATTTGGGGAATTACCGAAAGAATACTTTGAAATAAGGCAGATTTTCAGAATCTGTATATTCCTTGAATCCCCCTTTTTTGACTATTCAGGAAAGGAAAATTATAGGTAATCAGAGATGAATGCAAAGATATGGAAACATGTTGAGTTTTGAAAGTTCACTCAAGTTAGCCAGCATAAGCCAGCAGCCCATTTGTTCTTACAATACTTGCAGACCCTTGCTGGTAGCATTGGAAGGTTTCCCAAGTTCGTATATTGTTGTACACCTGTTGTAGATGGGTGAAAACTACTTCACGTCACTGTGATGCCAGTGTTAAGCACCAGTCAGGATGAATGGGTCTTCATAACTGTTATTTACAGTTTCTAGCTTCTCTGACTTACCAAGTTTATGGAAAGCTCTCAAATCTACTGTTAAGTATCCTGCTTCCCAATCACAATCTTCTGGCTTATCATCTGAAGTCAGACTATTTTACTTTTTGCTATGAATGGATGGTCAAATAACTTTTTACCTTTATTTCTTTCTGTTAAACTGAAAGTAAACACCTGAAACAATCTCCTAATTATGCCTGCTTGTTTCTTATGCTCTCATACTGAAATTTGCAAGTTGCTGGCATGTAACAGTTATCTTATTTTTGAATATATTTAACAAATATCATTGCTGAATTAGGTAGCAGATGTGCAGTCGAAGATGCTAATACAATTTCAACTTTTGCAATAAATTACCTCAGTCCTTTGGGGGAAAGAAAGCAAAACCAAAATCAGGCAATGGGTTGATGTGAATACTGTAACTACAGAAATCCTTTCAAACAGTCCAATTATGGCATTAAACATATTTCTAGAAAAAGGCATACCTTTAGTATAGGCTCTTTGAAATGCATCTCATTGCCTTTTAAAATAATGCACACTGAGCTTTTAAAAAACGGAAGTATTAGACAATAACAAATGAGACAATTCTCAATTTAGAGTGTGAGAAATCGAGTGGAAAAGAAAATGAACAAGTTGGTGTTTATCCAATGTCTCACTACTGAAGTGGGCTTAATGCTAACCTCTCGTATTTTTCAGTGGGAAAGCAAGTAGACTGGAGTGTGCCAATGGACAGAACCAAACAGAAACGTGGAGCCGTTTGTACAGGAATCACATGCCATGGAAAGTTTGTGCCAAACATCATATTGTCTATGATTGCACCATAAAGTACACTAATATTAAATAATGGTCACAAAAAAGTTAATGAAAAGGATATATGGGAGCATATAAGACCAGATAAAAATCTAATGTCAAGGCTGTTGCTCAGCAAATTCTTACTTGTGCAATTAATGAGCAAGAAAAAAGGAAGTTGAACAGTAACAGAGGTTCATAGAGATCTGCATATTGAATTAAAGTCTTGATAAAAGCATGCACTTCCTGGAAGTACCAGACTCATTGTCTGAACCATTTTCCCAATCACACTGGTCACATTTTATGAATAACTCTATTTAATTAAATGTAACACAGCATCTCCTCCAACTCACTGTAAATAATGCCATAAGAGAACCATAGAAACATTACAGCACAGGAGGCAGCCATTCAGCCCATCATGTCTGCGCTGGCCAAAAATCTAGCTGCCCAATCTAATCCCACCTTCCAGCACCTGGTCATAGCCTTGCAGGTTACAGCACTTCAGGTACATGTCCAGGTACCTTTAAAATGAGTTGAGGGTTTCTGCCTCCATTACCATTTCTGGAAGTGAATTCCAGGCACCCAAATCTGTGCCCCCTGGTAACTGACCTCTCTGCCAGGGGAAATAGGTTCTTCCCGTCTACTTTATCTCGGCCACTCATAATTCTGCACACCTCAATTAAGTCACTCCTCAGCCTCCTCTGTTCGAAGGAAAACAACCCTAACCAATCCAATCTTTCCTC
Organism: Heterodontus francisci; assembly: GCF_036365525.1. NCBI lineage: Eukaryota > Metazoa > Chordata > Chondrichthyes > Heterodontiformes > Heterodontidae > Heterodontus > Heterodontus francisci. The sequence continues at coordinate 2,631,886 of NC_090417.1, forward strand.
ACAGCTGCTATGGCAATATTCTTGTAAATCTCCTCCGTACTCTCTCCAGAGCAATTAGGTATTTCCTGTAATGTGGTGACCAGAACTGTACACAATACACCAGGTGCGGCCTAACCAGTGTTTTATACAGTTCCAGCATTACATCCCTGCTTTTGTATTCTATACTTCGGCCAATAAAGGAAAACATTCCATAAGCCTTCTTCACCACTCTATCTACCTGTCCTGCTACCTTCAGGGACCTGTGGACATTCACTCCAAGGTCTCTCACTTCTTCTACCCCTCTCAAAATCCTCCCATTTATTGTATATTACCTTGCTCTGTTTGCCCTCCCCAAATGCATTACCTCACGCTTCTCTGGACTGAATTCCATTTGCCACTTTTCTGCCACTCAACCAAACTATTGATATAATTCTTGAATCTACAGCTATCCTCTTCACTATCGACGGCCAATTTTTGTGTCATCATCAAATTCCCTAATCTTGCCTCCCACAGTTATGTCCAAATCATTAATATATAACACATGCAGCAGGGGTCCCAACACTGAACCCTGTGGAACGCCACTGGAAGCCACTTTCCATTCGCAAAAACATCCGTCAACTACTACCCTTTGTTTCCTGCCACTGAGCCAATTTTGGATCTATCCTGCCACATTCCCCGTATCCCATGGGATTTCATTTTTCTGACCAGTCTGCCACGCAGGACCTTGTCAAATGCCTTACTAAAATCCATGTAGACCACATCCACTGCAGTACCCTCATCGATATATAGAAAGAAAAATATAATTAGATAGTGCCACCAGTCATATTTTATATCCTGCTGCAATGGTGGTCCTGGAATTCTCTTTTGGGCCTCCTTATCTCGAGAGACAATGGATACGCGCCTGGAGGTGGTCAGTGGTTTGTGAAGCAGCGCCTGGAGTGGCTATAAAGGCCAATTCTGGAGTGACAGGCTCTTCCACAGGTGCTGCAGAGAAATTTGTTTGTTGGGGCTGTTGCACAGTTGGCTCTCCCCTTGCGCCTCTGTCTTTTTTCCTGCCAACTACTAAGTCTCTTCGACTCGCCACAATTTAGCCCTGTCTTTATGGCTGCTCGCCAGCTCTGGCGAATGCTGGCAACTGACTCCCACGACTTGTGATCAATGTCACACGATTTCATGTCGCGTTTGCAGACGTCTTTATAACGGAGACATGGACGGCCGGTGGGTCTGATACCAGTGGCGAGCTCGCTGTACAATGTGTCTTTGGGGATCCTGCCATCTTCCATGCGGCTCACATGGCCAAGCCATCTCAAGCGCCGCTGACTCAGTAGTGTGTATAAGCTGGGGGTGTTGGCCGCTTCAAGGACTTCTGTGTTGGAGATATAGTCCTGCCACCTGATGCCAAGTATTCTCCGAAGGCAGCGAAGATGGAATGAATTGAGACGTCGCTCTTGGCTGGCATACGTTGTCCAGGCCTCGCTGCCGTAGAGCAAGGTACTGAGGACACAGGCCTGATACACTTGGACTTTTGTGTTCCGTGTCAGTGCGCCATTTTCCCACACTCTCTTGGCCAGTCTGGACATAGCAGTGGAAGCCTTACCCATGCGCTTGTTGATTTCTGCATCTAGAGACAGGTTAGTGGTGATAGTTGAGCCTAGGTAGGTGAACTCTTGAACCACTTCCAGAGCGTGGTCGCCAATAGTGATGGATGGAGCATTTCTGACATCCTGCCCCATGATGTTCGTTTTCTTGAGGCTGATGGTTAGGCCAAATTCATTGCAGGCAGACGCAAACCTGTCGATGAGACTCTGCAGGCATTCTTCAGTGTGAGATGTTAAAGCAGCATCGTCAGCAAAGAGGAGTTCTCTGATGAGGACTTTCCGTACTTTGGACTTCGCTCTTAGACGGGCAAGGTTGAACAACCTGCCCCCTGATCTTGTGTGGAGGAAAATTCCTTCTTCAGAGGATTTGAACGCATGTGAAAGCAGCAGGGAGAAGAAAATCCCAAAAAGTGTGGGTGCGAGAACACAGCCCTGTTTCACACCACTCAGGATAGGAAAGGACTCTGATGAGGAGCCACCATGTTGAATTGTGCCTTTCATATTGTCATGGAATGAGGTGATGATACTTAGTAGCTTTGGTGGACATCCGATCTTTTCTAGTAGTCTGAAGAGACCACGTCTGCTGACGAGGTCAAAGGCTTTGGTGAGATCAATGAAAGCAATGTAGAGGGGCATCTGTTGTTCACGGCATTTCTCCTGTATCCTGGAATGGGGCATAGATTATCCCCAGAAATGTTTAAAACCAAGCATTAATGACAGTTAAATCGTGGAAAGGCTCCAGTTGTGATGGCTTTAATACGGCCAAGAATCACAAACTCCAGTGCTAACGCAACTTGCTCTTCTAAGAGGAGCTTTGTCATAGAGTTTTACAGCACAGAAACAAGCCCTTCGGCCCACCGCACCTACGCTGACCATCAAGCACCTGTCCAAAACTAATGCCACTTCCCCGCAGTCTTGTATGTTATGGCGTGTCAAGTGCTCATCTAAATACTTCTTAAATGTCTTGAGTGTTCCTGCCTCTACCACCCCTTCAGGCAGTGTGTTCCAGATTCCAACCACCCTCGAGGTGAAAAATCTTTTCCTCAACTCCCCTCTAAACTTCCTGCCCCTTACCTTAAATCTATGCTCCTTAGTTATTGACCTCTCTGCTAAGGGAAAAAGTTTCTTCCTATCTAGCCTATCAATGCCCCTCATAATTTTGTATACCTCAATCAGGTCCCCCCTCAGCCTTCTACGCTCCAAGGAAAACAATCCCAGCCTATCCAGTCTCTCTTCATGACTGAAATTCTCCTGCCCAGGCAACATCCTGATGAACCTCTTCTGCAGCCTCCCCAGTGAAATCACATCCTTACTATAGTGTGGTGACCAGAACTGTACACCGTACTACAACTGCGGCCTAACCAGTGTTTTATACAGCTCCATCATAACCTTCCTGCTCTTATATTCTGTGCCTCGGCTAATAAAGGCAAGTATCCCGTATGCCTTCCTAACCACATTATCTACCTGTGCTGATACCTTCAGTGATCTATGGACAAGTACACCAAGGTCCCTCTGACCCGCTGTACTCCCTAGGGTCCTACCATCCATTGTATATTCTCTTGCCTTGTTAGTCCTCCTAAAGTGCATCACCTCATACTCCTCAGTATTAAACTCCATTTGCCACAGCTCCGCCCATCTTACCAGCCCATCCATATCGTCCTGTAATCTAAGGCCTTCCTCCTCACTATTTACGACACCACCAATTTTTGTGTCATCTGCGAACTTATTGATCGTACCTTTTATTTTCATGTCTAAATCATTAATCTACACTACAAACAGCAAGGGGCCCAGCACCGATTCCTGCGGTACCCAACTGGTCACAGGCCTCCATTCACAAAATGTTGTGTTGCACAAAGGATCTGAAAATCTCACCAGTAGGGTTGAAGACAAACTTGATAATCTGTAATCAATGCAAAATTTGGAGGTCTAACTCTGATTTTACACCAGAGGATGGTTGGTTGGAAGTTGAAAATCTTTTCCCAGTTGAAATGCCAACAAGGACCTGACTGGTTGCAATTTGCAATATAGTACCTACAATGTTCCTCTGTAAACACTGAATCACTACTGTACAGTTAATTTCTTACCACTGTTTGATCCTGTAGTTTTTTTTCCCGGGAAGTATGTGGTGTGCCTTTAAGGCTGGAAAAGGATTAGTACTGCTTTAAGGCAACAAGCTCCAGGGACTGAGATTCAGAGAATGCATTCTGGTTGCCCCGGGATACAGCCACTCAGGACCAAGGACATGAGATACAATGCTGCCAAATGACGTTTGAAACTAGTTTAAAAAACTGGCTTGTGTGAGACAGTTAACAAACACAGACAGACAGCTGGACCAGCATGAATTGAACAGAGATTTCCGACAATTTAAACTGAATGAAGGGAAGTTAGACTGTGACAATCTTTTATCCCTCAAAAATTCCAAAGCCAAATTGATTCATTAAAAAGAATTTGCAAGTTCTTAATTGCTGAATTCATTACTGGATTACTGGAGAAGAAAAGCATCACTTCATTTGCTGAACTAGACTACAGACTGTTCTACTGTTGAAGAACCTTTTTTTTCCTCATCAGATGCTGTGAGGACTTCAAGCAACCTTGGACTGTTTCACGATGGAAGATTTCACTTCGGCAAGAGCGTAAATCTGCAAGGACACTAATTTTTTCTATCTTAAATGTTGTTTCTATCTTAGTGTTTAAGAATTTAGTTTTTCTAATTAAACAGATAATTTGTTGATCTAAAGACACCTGATTTGGTTAGCCTCATTCAGGGATTAATAGATGGTACAATTCTTTAATTTGGAAAGTTTAAAATGACATGTTAGGCGATCTGTGGAGAAGCGGGAATGAATCAACAGTGTGTTTCTCCTACCACAATCCGAATCATATATTTTGATTGGGGGATTTGTCTTGACCGGTCAGTCGTAACACCACCCAGTCAAGCATGCATAAACTCTCAAGATTGCAAACTTATTTTTACACCATACTCAAAAACATAATATACCACAGAAAAATAAGTTTATCGAGTTCACTCCAAAATTTACTTGAATGAAGATTTGAACCACCCAGAGTATGCACCAGGCAGGAAGATTGAGTCTTCACAATTGTTATTTACAGTTTCTACTTCCCCTAACCTCCCCAAATTTATGAAAAGCTCTCAAATTGACCAATAAATCTCTGCTTTCCAAATTGCAATCTTCGGGGCTATCATCTGAAGTTAGGCTTCTTTTGCAACGAAGGGATGGTAAAATAACATTTTTACCTTTACTTTTTCCTGTTAATTTTAAAGTCAATACTTGAAACAATTTCTTAATTCTGCCTGCTTGTTTCTTTTTATAGTGAAAATTTGCAAGCTGCTGGTATGTGACTTTTATGCTTCTGATATAATTAATAAATATCATTGCTGAATTAGGTAGTAGAGGTGTAGTTCTCAGATGCTAACTTAATTGCATGGATTACCTCAGTCCTTTTTGGGCAAGAAAACAAAATCAAAATTGGGCAATCTGTTCATATGAATAAAAGTAGAGGGGAGTATTGTAACTACAGAAATCCTTAGAAATAGTACAATTATGGTCTAAAACATATTTCTAGGACAAGTTGTACATGTAGTATAGGCACTTTGAAATGCATCACTTTCTACCTTTTAAAATTATGCACACTAAGCATTTAAAAATGGAAGTATTAGTTAGTAACAAATGAGACGATTCTCAATTTAAAGCGCGAGGAATGCAGTGCAAAAGAAAATGAACAAGGTGATGTTATGCAATGTCTCACTGCTGAAGTGGGCTTGATTCTGACCTCTAGTATTTTTCAGTGGGAGTGCAAGTGGATCACAGGAACAGGAGTATGGCTGATCTGCAGCCTTACTCCACAATCCAGTCTTTGCCCCATATTCCTTAAAACCTTTGGTTAACAAAAGTCTATTAATCTCAGAATTTAAAATTATTAATTGATCTAGCATCAACTGATGTCTGGGGAAGAGTGTTCCAAATATCTACCAACCTTTGTGTGTGTAAGTGTTTGCTAATTCCACTCCTGAAAGATCTGACTCGAATTTCTAGACCTAGTTCTAGATTCCCCAACCAGCAGAAATGGTTTCTCTCTACCTACCTTATCTGTTACCCTTTGTCAACTGTGTATAAATTGTGTTGAATTATGCGCCGGTGTAGAGCATTAATTCGGGTTTTACTTGAGCACATATAAAGAGACACTTACTGTGGTGTGGTTGAGTTAGGAGGTGTACGCTTGTAATGTTTCACTCTCTAGATAAATGTTAGACTGAGTAAAGATTGGCTCCAGTACTATCCTTCACCAACTGGCTTTCTGGCATAAAACACCCTTAATATCTTAAAAAACTTCAATCAAATTACACCTCAAATGTCTAAATTCCAGGGAACACAATGTCAGTTTGTGTAATTTCTCCTCATAATTTAACTCTTTGAGTCCAGATATCATTCTGGTAAATCTACACTGTACTCCCTCCAAGGCCAATATATCCTTCTTAAGATGTGGTGCCCAGAACAGCTCACAGTACTCCAGGTGTGGTCTCACCAGGGCTCTGTATAGCTGTCGCATAACCTACACCCCTTTGTATTCTGGTCCTGTAGATATAAAGGCCAGCATTCCATTATCCTTTATTATTATTCCTGGATCTGTTCATGACATTTTAATGATATATGTACATGGACCCTCAAGTCTCATTTGACCTACATAGTTTTGAGCTTTTCACCTTTTACAAAGTCCTTTGTTCTAACCTTTATAGGTCCAAAGTGGATGACCTCACATTTTCCTGTAACGAAATCCATTCATCACAGTCTTGACCATTCACTTATTCTATTAATATCATTGTAATTTTAGGCTTCCAGCTACACTGCTTACAATGTCATCTATCTTTGTGTCATTTGCAAACTTGGATATGTGGCCTTCCATCTCATCATCTAAGTCATTCATAAATACGGTGAACAGTTGAGGTTCTAACACAACATAGCAGGGCACCACTCGTCAGATCCTGCCAGTTAGATTACCTGTCCATTATCCCTTCTCTCTGTCTAACCAGATAAATAATTCAATTCCAATGGCTTCAGCTTTATATGGGAGTTTATAAATGCCTTCTGGAAGTCCACATAAGTACAACCATAGATATTCCCCTGTCCAGCACGTAAGTCACATCTTCAAAAAATGCAATCAACTTGATAAGGCATGACCTACCCTTTACAATTTAAAATTAGACAGGAGTGTGTCAATGAGCAGAGTCAAACAGAAACCTGGAGTCGTTCATACAGGGATCATACACTATGCAAAGTTCTACTCAGCATACTTTTGTCCATAATTGCACCACAGGAATAGTAAAGTGAACTTATAATAAATAATGATCACAAAACATAGTTAAATGAAAAAAAATATGGAAATATATAGGACCAGTTAGAAATCTAATGTCAAGGCTGCTGCTTGGCAAGTCCTTACGTGTGAAACTTACTGAGCAAGGAAGTTCAACAGTAAAGAAAGTCCTTACAGATCTGCATATTGAACAAAAGTCTTGATAAAAGCATGCACTTCCTGGAAGTATTACACTCGTTGTCTGTACCATCACACTTCCTGATCGCATTTTATTAAACTGATAAATAAAATATAGCATATCCTCTGATTCACTGGAAGCAGCAATGCCACGGGAGAACTGCTACATATGTATGTTCATAATATAATTATATCTTACCACCATACTATTTTATATCCTGCTGCAATAGTGGCTACCTTGTTCTGAAATGGGGCAGAGGCAGCCCAGTGATGTTTAAAACCAAGCACTAATGACAGTCAAGTCGTGGAAAGTCCTAATAATGGCCGAGAATCTCAAACTCCAGGAATTTCCTCAATTTGCTCTTCAAAGATGAGTTTTGTATTGCACAAAGAATCTGAAAGGCTCACCAGTTGGGCTGAAGACAGACTTGATTATCTGCAATCAATGCAAAATTTAGAGGTTCAACTCCAATTTGACACAGGAAAAGTGCTCGGCTGGGAGTGGAATTTCTCTTCCCACATGTGTGAAGATACATTCTTGAAACACCAACATGGTCTTGACTGGTTGCAATTAGATTACAACTTGCAATACTGAACCAACAGTGTCCCTCTATAAGCACTGACCCACTTCAAAAAAGTTAGTTTCTTACCACCCAGTGCACAATTTTCAAATTAAGTTACTGCATCAAAGTCAAGCAGGCATAAACTCTCAAGATTGCAAACTTATTTTTACACAATAATTAAAAACATAATATACCACAGAAAGACAAGTTGGTTGAGTTCACTCCCAGATTTACATGAATCAAGAAATGTTGAAGATTCTGGGCTGCACAATGGCAGTTCGCGGAGCCGCCACGATATCCAGCGGGACTACTCATTTAAATGGCCGGGATAGACGGCCTAACCTGATGTAAAAACAGAAAGGGCTGGAAATACTCAGCAGGTATGGCAGCATCTGTGGAGAGAGAAGCAGAGTTAACGTTCCAGGTCAGTAACTTTCATTAGTACCTGGAGGGGGTGGACTGTCTGTCCCCAGCAATGACATCAGGCCTATTGCGCAGGCACCAACATCATTTTTAAAGGGCTTTGAGCCCTCCATCTCAATTTACTTTTTTAAAGGAATAGTGCTTTAAAGTAGATATGACAAAATTAAATAAATGTTTCTAGCCCCTCTCCACCCCCCCCCATAACCATATAATTCATTCCTTGCCCTCTCCCCCACCCCCCGAAATACTTACCTTGTGCACCTGACATTCCTCCCCTAAAGTTGATAAACTGTGCACTTTACCCCTTCCCAGCATCCCTTATACCAATTGGATGAGTTTGACCCTGTTCCCCCCCACACTGAAATATTTACCTGCTCCTGCCTCCCCACCAGTGTCCCGCCTCAGATCCCGGACCGGTATTCAAAGGCGTGGGAGTGTCGACCACCGGCAGCAATATCACTCCGGAATGGAGAGCGGGACCGATTAAGTAAGTAATTCATTAATATAAATAAATTTACCTATGCAAATTTGATTCCTGTCGCCGAGCAACAGGGGTCCTCCATGAGGCCTCGCCACCACCAGCAATATCGGGTCAGGCCTTCCCGGCATCGAGGCCCGTGGCAGGCCTCTGCTGGAGTCATTTTCCGGCATCCCCTCACCTCTGCCACAATCCCCGACATTGAGGGGATTGTAAAATTCAGCCCTCGTGTTTTATTAGTTAGCTCAACCCAACTTATTTTCAAATGTGGTGTAACAGCAAAGTTACATTGAGTCCACAGCACAGAAATAGGCATTTGGCCCAGCTGGTAATACTGATGTTTATGCTGCACATGTACCTCTTCCGACTCCTTTTCATCTAACCCTATCAGTATATTGTTCTATTCTTTTCTCCTGAACTCCTTATTGGATTTATTAGTGACTATCTCATGTTTATGACCTCTAATCAAACCTTTGCATTATCCCAAAGACCTCTATCAGGCCATCCCTCCGCCTTCTCTTTTCTGGAGAAAAGGGACAGTGGCAGCGAGGATTCAAAATTGGCTAAGGGGCAGAAAGCAGAGTGTACTGGTGAACAGTTGTTTTTTTTTAGACTGGAGGGAAGCATACAGTGGTATTCCCCAGCAATCAGTATTAGGATCACTGATCTTTTCTTGACATGAATTAATGACATGGACTGCTGTACACAGGGCACAAATTCAAAGTTTGAAGAGGATACAAAAGTCAGAAATGTTGCCAACAATGAGGAGGATAGTAACAGACTTCAGGATGACATTCGCAGACTACTAAAATGGGCAGGTATGCAGCAGATGAAATTTAACGTAGAGGAGTGTGAAGTGATACATTTTGGTAAGAAGAATGAGAGGCAACATAAATTAAATGGTACAATTTTAAAGATGGTGCAGCAAGAGAGAAGCCTTGGGATGTATGTACTCATATCTCTGACAAGTGGAGAAGGCTGTTAGTGCCACTATATCATGGTCTCATGTGGCTACTTGTGCTTTAGTTTCAGCCGCAGCTCATTTGGTAGCCCTCTGAGTCTGAAGGTTGTGGGTTCAAGTCCTACTCCAGCACTTGAGCACAAACATCAAGGCTGACACTCTCACTTTTTTCTTCACACATTTTTTCTTTACTCTGGAGTTAGCCTCTTCGAATATTACTGTAGGAATGCTCAGATGCGTTTGTATGCAAGTCCTTTTAAATGGGCTGGCAGGCAGGTTCAAGTAGTGGACAGATGAATGTGTTGGAACAGTGATTGCAAACAACTGAGTTTCAAGGTGTTTTGGTCTGTTCTCAGTCTTGCTGCAGATTTTCAACCATTTCACTTTAAAAAAAAAGCATTCTCTTTTCTGTGGTTGGATTTGCCGCCCCATGTTATATTTATGAGAATAAAATCACTGCATAAAATGGAATAAATGAAACAAGTCATCCGAGCACAGAAGCTGGGGTTATGGGAGCTCCACCCTTGGGACTGTTTTCTTTGGAGAAAAGACTGAGCAGAGATTTGATAGATGTATTCAATTTCATGAGGGGTCTAGACAGAGTGGATAGGGAAAACCTGTTCCCGCTCCTGCAAGGATCTAGAAGGGGAGTGCATAGATTTAAAGTGATGGGAAAAAGCAGAAGCGACACGAGGAATAACTTTTTCACGCAGTGAGTAGTTCAGATCTGCCTGAGAGTGTGGTGGAGGCAGGTTCAATCGAGGCATTCAAAAGGGAATTAGACTGTTATCTGAAAAGGAGGAATGTGCAGGGTTACGGGGAGAAGGCGTGGGGGACGGCAGGTGAGTTGCTCATCCAGAGAGCCGGTGCAGACATGATGGGCTGAATGGCCTCCTTCTGTACTGTAAAAACTCTATAATTCTATAACTCCAGTGCAGTATTGAGGAAGTGCTGCACTGCTGCAGGTACGGTCTGTTCTTTCAGGTGGACGTAAAAATCCCAATGCACTATTTCAAAGAAAAGCTGGGGAGATATCTCCAGTGTCTTAGCCAATATTTATCCCTAAATCAACATCACAAAAATAGATTGCCTGGTCACTGTCACATTTGCTGTATACGGGAGCTTGCTATATGTCAAGTGACTGCTACATTTCCTACATTACAACAATAAGTACACTTCAAAAAAGTATTTCATGGGCTATAAAGCTTTAGGATGTCTGGTGGGTGTGAAAAGTGATACATAAATTCAAGTCTTTTCTTTTTCTTGCAGCTCACAAATCTTATTTACTCTGCAACTTGCAATTACACACAACACTCCAAACTCATCTTAGTTTGCTGTGCATTTTCTCCCTGTCTAAAGTATCCTCTCAAGCATTCATGTTCTTCCTAAAGTGTGATGCCCAGAATTGGACACAATACTCCAGCTGGGGCTGAGTAGTGTTTTATACAGGTTGATCAGAACTTCCTGGCTTTTGTACTCTATGCCTCTATTTATAAAGCCCAGATTCCATATGCTTTGTAACATCCTGCCACATTCAAAATTTGTGCACAAATACCCCAAAGTTAGCCCTTCTCCCATAAAGAGCCTTTACTTTTGACTGTAGCTTGTCCTGATTCTCCTAGTTCTAACAGTTGCTGTTGGTCACTGCACTTAAATCTCAATGGTAGTCATTTGCTTCATCCTCTGTTGCTCCTGCAATGGGGAAAGGGCAGGGAAAATGGAACTCAAATAGATAGCATTGCACAGATGCACTGGCCCGAATGGTCTCTTTCGGTATTGTTACTTTGATATCTGCACATCATTGCCTTTATTTGAAGCAAGCTTCTGAAAGACTTCCCACAGTTTTTTGATTGAGGCCTTGCTTCAACCTAGTAGTATAATTTTCATTGGTACCATTTCCCCATAATTATTGAAGAACTGCTTGACTGAGGAGGAGTTCAACCTGAAAGGCAATGTTTCTCTCTCCACAGATGCTGCCCGACTTGCTGAGTATCTCTAGAATTCTCTGGTTTTATTTATTATTATTGACTGAGGATGGTTCTTTCTTAAACCAAAGAAGTGAAGCATTTTGGGCCATGAGTGGGACCAAGTCGTTTTATTGTAGTTGATGCTTCATTATCCTCACTGAAAGAAGTCTCAATAAGGAATCTGCTAACCTGATTGAATCTTAATCTTCGCAATCTCCGACACACAGACAGAATTCATTTCTAAACCTTCAAATCCTCCAACAGAACAATGAAGTAAAGCCGAAGATATGCATTTTAATCTATATCAAGATCTGGGATTGCCAAGACTGGTAACTTTGTTAACTATTTATTGATTTGGCTTCATTACTTTAACACTCTCCTTTCTACATGCACTTCAACAGTTCAAGAAGGCACCACCTTTTCAAAGGCAATTAGGGATGGGCAACAAATGCTGGCCTTGCCAGCGACACTCTCATCCATGAATGAATAAAGAAAATGCACTAAAATATTACTGCACAATAATTAAATGCCTAACACTACTGGTAGTGTTACCTACCTCCCTCTCCTAACTCAGATTGATTTTGAGTGTCGTGTCTGAATCATTGATAAAATATTAGTCAAAATTACCATATGGACTCTCCAGCTTTGCATATTCTCCAAATTAATCATGGGCATTTAATTTTTCTTTAAAACCTTGTGAAATACCTTAAAATTGAACTATTTTGTCTCTTCTGTGTGCAATAAAAGCACAAGCAGATTTGATTTAACCATTAGCACAAAGCAATATTTTCTTCAGATACTCACAGTTCACTCCACTAAAGGGGTAAAATTAGTTCAAGTTGCGAACCCCCCACCAGGGTGACAATAATGCCCAACTTAATACATTTATTTAATAACATTTCTCCATCAAAAGTCTTTTTGAAACATGATATGGGGTTTATTAAAAATACAGAGAAATGCTTTGCATTTGACCTAAACTTTTTAAACAGGAATCTTCATCAATTTAGCAAAGCGGCATTCAAAGCCCGTGATAATGCCTAAGCTTCCAATATCATTTAGCTCCTACCTGTGCTTCCCAGTGGGCGAATTGTGTACTCATTCAATGTGAAACCTTTTTCTAGTGCCTGGGTCCTCATGTTCTTGTTAAAAAGATCACTGCCCGTGAAATAAAGCACGCCACAGAAATACTGATCTTTTGGAATAAGCCTGCAGGAGAAGTACATGATTAGCAATCAGTATCCAAAGTAATAGACACAACATAAGACAATATGCTACTGGATGGTGGAGATACTGGAGTCCCAAGCCCATTCAAACTGGGTAACATGGTATAGTTGCTTATAAACATAATCTGTCCAGTTTCTGAAACACTGGCAATTGAAATTAGCTTTTAAGAATAAAAACAGAAACAATCAAAACTTCCTTCAGAGGCACAGCTGTCTCCTCTTGAGCATCGTTTTCGAACTGTTGATCCGTAGTCCCCGATTCCAGCAATATGTCTAGAGATTGTAACATCTGCGGTCAATCTACACAAATATAGACTGGTGCTCCATGAAGGATTAGTCTGTGGCTGCTCAAGTCCAAAAAGAGAACACATTCGAAATGGATGTCTCTAGCACTAAGTCTAAATAAAGGGACTTGACGTCTTAGATTTACGTGGAATAAGTTCCACCCCCAACTGGATTATCAATATCACAGAATGATCTATTTCATGATGGTGTTTTCAGTTAAGCAGCAGTGCACACTCAGCAAAACAGTGCTATTACTGCTAAATATGCACATTACAGACATCAGAGCTTTACAACAAAATTACATACAATTGAACATAAATCATCATGTGATTATTTTATTCATAATCTCCTTAAAAACTTCTACCTAAAACCGTGGCAAGCAAAATGCCACAGTTCTAACTCTGGAATAACCATTACAATTAGTTTTGACTTCTTGCAGTCGAAATTGTCATTTTAACAACTTGAGGATGTTCAAATAAGTATTTGTATTATGAGTCAGATACAAGAAATGAGTATGACATTATTTTAAACAAAATGGAGGAAAAAACAACCAAAGCCCGTCTTATATTAGTGGTTACAGGGTCAAACACCAAAATCATCTAAAGCTGAATCTGTCAGCCACATTATCCATATTGCCAGATCAATAGAATCCTCAATAACTTAGCATAATGCCTCTTAATCATTGGCTATGTTTTTAATCATAAGGTCAGACTTTCATAACTTACATTTAAACAAAAGTTCATATAAAAAAAATTTAAAATTAAATTCATTTCAAGCTGGTATTGCTTGACCTCAAATCGAAAATTGCTGGTTGCACCAGGGTTGAGGAAAGTGGTCAGCCTATGGTTTCCAAATGGAAACTCAATTCTGATGTGAATTTAAACAATGAAGAATAGTGAGTATGGGAGGTCCACTGTGCTTAAGCTAAGCAAAGACAAAACACAAGCCACAATGATGAACATATGGCAATCTAAGCTGAAACCCTATATGGAAAATCAAGCAAGACAATACAAGCTTAAGTAATACCTCCATCTAAAAGCAATGCACAGATTACATTGACATCAGAATGGTAAAGTTGATGGTAAATCGAGCTATGGCAGTCAGGCTTTTGGAAGTATCTTACCAACAAAGAAACCCCCATCGACCCTACAGATTGAATCATTTGAAGTAGCCCTGTCAGCTCCCAAAAACAGCCAAAAAATCATGTTTGGGTAAAAATCACCCATTCTCAGTATTTGTACACTTAAAAATGTCCTCTTATATCCTGCAAATCACCTTATGCATTCCTGCAATCCTCCTGATCACCTTTTATTCTTAACTCATGCAGGATACACTGCCCAATCCCTCTGTTAGATTTTTGTTTTGTGCTGCTCCATTTACTTCTGTCTTTTCTCCAGTGTTAGGCCATTTACCTCTCATCTATAATTTGCTTGTCCATATTTCTTGGAAAGATTGGAGCTGGAATCATTCTGCCAGAGTAGTCAATGTTCAAACTGCCCAGTCGCCTTTTGGGAGAAGCATTACACAAGAATTGACAGTCAACTCAATTGACCAATAAAATAAAAGAGGTTTATAAAAAAAAAATCAAATGAAAATAAAGAGTAAATTACACTGTTGTCTAGAAATTTGGGCACGTGGAAATGGCGAGTCCCAAGGTGTACCCGATACTGGGGCTGCAATGAGCATGCACTTCCTGTCTGGCATATTGGCAACTTAACAGGCCATTTAGTGCCCAAAGAGTGGGAGCTGCATGACTGATTCGCCATAATTCACAGCAATTACCCACAAGCAAGAACCAAGACTTTGAACAAGCGGAAACAGTTGAAGAGATGCCACCTCCATGGAAATCTCTCCTCTATTATTGGTGGTCTTCCATCTCCTGAAATTGCAGACTGGTTTAATTTTTAGAGTGCAATCCTTGGAGAATTAGATGAACGTAACTACTGCTAGCTAACCTGTTTCAATTGTTCGTCTCAAGAAGTTGCACAACTGAAATAAAGTTTAGACGATTCAAAACCACAAGGTGAAATTTGTAAGTCTTGTGACAAAACCACACCTGCCAAATGGAAACATATCAATTTTGTCATATGGAACACTATATGAACTTTTACTGGATATTGAACATAACTTTTTTACAAAGACCACAGAGCTGACAGCTGAAAACATGGCTGCACATTTGCATTGAGAGACAGTTGAATGATTCAATTAGCAAGATTGGGCTGGGCAACCATGATGATTCACATCTTGTCTGTGTAACAGCCGGCACTCCACCGCTCCACCCACCCCCCACTACTGCAACCGGGTGTGTCTAGTACGAACAATAAGCTTTGAAGAATTAACAACTCTCGTAGGTAATGCTGTTTCAAACAAAGAGCTGGTCACATGACTAACCTGCTGGCCAACCTGGGAATTGATTGAATTGTGCCTCACAGAAAGGTTTGGGGCAGACTGCAATTGAACTTCAAAACGAAAGCACCCCTCTCTCTCCAGCAAAGTTCCAAAGACCCACGGAAGCAGCATAAGAGGACTTCTTCAGCCTTCTGGTACCAACTAAACAAGCTTAAAAGTGTGCACTGGCCCCCACGAGAACTGCAAGACTTAACTTCACTCAAGGTCTTTACATCCAAACCAAAGACAGGAACCGAATTCCATTTACTACTCCAAACCTCCCCACCCTTAATTCTTTCTTCCCTTCTGCAATTACTTGTATGTGTGTGTTTAGCATGTATGCATGCTAACATAATTGTGTCGTATATTTTTAGTAACTTTAACTGAGTTAAGAGTGTTAAGGCTAATAAACTTACATCTTTCTTGTTTAAACCTAAGAAAGCATATCTGATTGGTTCCTTTACGATTACAATTAGACAGCAGTGAGTAAGGACTCACTGAGGTGAAGCTAAAACACCAAACCAGGAAAGGGGCGAGAGAGGAGCCCGAAACCCCTTCCTTACCCGGTCGTAACAGTATGAAGTGGGTGCAGGAGCAGAAGGACCTGGAGGTATACGTGCACAAATCACTGAAGGTTGCAGGGCAGGTTGAGAAAGTGGTTAACAAAGCATATGGGATCCTGTGCTTTATCAACAGGGGCATAGAATACAACAAGGAAGTTATGATAAACCTGCATAAAACAATGGTTCGGCATCCACTAAAGTATTGCATTCAGGTCTGGGCACCACATTTTCAGAAGGACGTCAAGGCATTTAGAAAGGATGCAGAAAAGATTCATCAGAATGGTTCAGGGATGAGGAACTTCAGTTACATGGATAGGCTGGAGAAGCTGGGTTTGTACTCCTTGGAGAAGAGAAGATTTAATGGTGTTCAAAATCATGATGGGTCTGGATAGAGTAGATAGAGAGAAACTGCTCCCATTGGCCAAAGGATCCAGAACCGGACGACATTAATTTAAGGTGACTGGAAAAAGCAACTGCGACATCCACTACCTCCACCGCCAATGCACAACGGCAGTGGTGTGTACCATCTACAAAGTGTACTGCAGCAGCTCTCCAAGGCTCCTTCTCTAGCACTTTCCAAACCCACGACCTAGGAGGACAAGGGAAGCAGATGCATGGTCACCACCCTGTGTAAGTTCCCCTCCAAGCCACACACCATCCTGACTTGGAACTATATCACCGTTCCTTCAATGTCTCTGGGTCAAAAACCTGGAATTCCCTTCCTATAAACACTGTGGGTGTACCTACACCAAATGGACTGCAGCGGTTCAAAAAGCTCTCCTAAGTTTTGTCAAACTTGCTGCAATTATCTTCAACTGCTTGCTAATATTTAAGACATTGATATCCCAAGCTCAATTGTGCATAAACCAATGTGTAGTGTCTTTTTTTAATTTTTAATCATTCATGGAATGTGGGTGTCATTTTCTCAAGGGCAATTAGGGATGACCTAGTCAGTGACACCCACATTCCATGAGCGAATAAAAATTAAAAGACACTACACATTGATATCCCAAGCTCAACTGTGCATAAACCAATGTCTTAAATATCAGCAAGCAGTTGAAGATCATTGCAGCAAGTTTGACAAAACTTAGGAGAGATTCAGAAATTGATATTTTAAATTGGCGGTTAATGTTACACGGAAAGATTTACTGAATTGATGGATTGAGTAATTTTAAAAAAGGTTCCAGCTTGGAGATATTAACCAAAGCATTGAGTTACCAAACACTTCCTTTTATAAAATAATGGAACACACTCCATTATTAACAGATCATTTTATTAATGTTTCCTGACAGTTAAATAGAGAAAAAGCAGGCAAATCAGAGAATTTAAAGAGAATGTTTCCAAATAAACTCCATTGGGTGAAAGAAAGAAAAAGTGAAAATCCAGACTTTTTAGTTAGAAAAGTAGCTGATGAGCCAGACTCATAGTAAATGATACCACCAACAATTAATACAGTTAGGAGGCTAGGAAGATCAAAGACTAGTGATTAGGTAATGCTAAGTTTGGGTTTTAAAGCCTGAGGAAGGTAAGGAGTTCAGAGTTACGAGACCCTGGAAAAAGAGTTAAGAGTAGGAGACCGTGCAATAACTAATCATCACAGTAGAGCTGGATGAAGAAAGAAGGAAGTGTGTAAATAAGCATATCTGGAGCTTTGAAGGAAAGCTTATACAGTAGTGACCAAAGTTTCAATAAAAAACATAACGACAAAAAAGACTGTGATGGAGACAGCTAGATTGGTGGTGTGTGAGGGATCGGCAATCAGACAGCAGCTTTTCCCTGTATACTGTTTGATGACTGCTAGAAGGTCCCAAAATATGGAACAGTATAAAGATCTTTGAGAGACTTGTATAGAGCTAAGTTGTTGAGGAAGAAGAGTATTTAGCATGGTGGAGAAGCCAAACATCATCTTTTGGGCGTCGCTGGCAAGACTGATATTTATTGCCCATCTCTAGTTGCCCTTGAGAAGCTGGTGGTGGGCCGTCTTCTTGATTCACTGCAGTCCATGTGTCTTGCATCTAACAATTTTTTTGTTCGGGCTTCCAGGACTTTGACCCAGCTCATGTGGAGGAAGCTTTGGTGGTAGTTGGTAACCTTTCAAGTTTTTAGATCCCATTGTCCTGTGGCTCTCTAGGACTTATATTCCAGTAAATTTCCTATTTGGAGTAATTTATCTTGTATCTATGAAATAATAGATTCATCTAATGAACACAAAAACCCTTGTGCGCTATTGATAAGTGTTGTGACCAGTGGCCCTGGCACCTCCACCAGTACACTTGCCTTTTATTGCCTCATAAACCGAAATGTAGCTGGCAGTATCAGGTTAATTTTTTATATGTCTTTACATTTCCTCTTACAGGCCACACACACAAAGCATCTCCAGCTAGGAGGTCCAGGCCACAGCTACAAGACCACCATAAATCGATATTTGATTGGCTATTTGAAAAGACAAAGTAAGCAGAATCAGATGCCAAATTAGGACTAATTGAGTAATGTATTCTAGATGTGTTTTTCTATGTGTTAATTACAAGTCAACCCTTGCAATTACTGATTGTGAATTATTAATTACATGGAGGAAAAGCCAAAATCAAGCATTCTGGCATCAAATGAAAGTTTTTCAGCATGTTTGCTTTACCCCTATCGGTTTATATAAATTTAGTTCCAAGCTGGCTTAATACAGAATTATGCATTTCCTTTTTATCATCTCCTGTGCCCCCCACCTCCCTTTTTCTCCTGAAGGCAATAACTAATGCTGCATTATAATTCCATAGACCCCAGCAACCATCTTGCACCACATTCAAATAACTATTGTTCACATAATCTTAATAATTAGTACTGGCATGATATTTAGTCAAGTGGGAGGACATCAAGACTCAGCCCAGATCCTTTTCTCTTCCCTGTCATCCATATTTTTCAGCAGGAACAGGAAACACTCAGTAAATTTTCTACTCTTACCTCAGGAATACTAAGGTGAATTGTAGCACCCCACTGCTGCCCCAACTAACTGAACAGATTAGGAAATTAAATCTCGATCTTCCTGAACTGGAAAACGGAGAATTACTATAGAGTCATAGAGTTATACAGCACAGAAACAGGCCATTTGGCCCATCGTGTCTGTGCTGGCCATCAAGCACATAACTATTCTAATCCCATTTTCCAGCACTTGCCCCATAGCCTTGTATGCTATAGCATTTCAAGTGCTCATCTAAATACTTCTTAAATGCTGTCAGGGTTCCTGCCTCTAACACCCCTTCAGGCAGTGCGTTCCAGATTCCAACCACCCTCTGGGTGAAAATGTTTTCCCTCAAATCCCCTCTGCTGCATTCACCCATTTAGTTCTTGGGGCCCATGTCAAGAACTTATGTTAGGCATAATTTGGCTGTTTAGCTTAGATTTATAATATTAATTTCATGGGAACCACACTTAAAGGAGTGTAAATAGAAAACAAAGGCAATGGGATTGTACCTCTATCTCGAGCCCCCAATCTCTGAACTTAGCTTCCTGCTTAAGTGCAGCATCTTTACCCTTATAGTCCAAAATAACTTTCCTGATCAGCTTTTAAATCCAGTTCAGACTGGTTTCTTGTAAAATGGACTTTTGGTAGTCAGAGTCTAGTGACCAAAGCGAGATAAAACTCACAATTAAGGATGAATTTGTACTAAATTCACCATCTTATACATATATTCATCGGCAACACTAGCTACTAAAGAGTCGTCACCTTCAGGTGTCAAGGGAAGAAAACAAGGGAAAATAGGAACAAACAACACAAAAGTGAGGAGTTTAGCAAACAACAAGGAGGACTGTAAAAGATTGCAGGAAGACAAACAGGTTAGTGGAATCGGTAGACAGATGACAGATACAACATAATGTGGAGAAGTGTGAGGTACTAAATTCTTTGAGGAAAAAACACGGAATGAGAGTACACACTCAACAAAAAGACTGGTGCAGATAAAGAAAATGACATAGGGTTCAAATATGTAATTCCCTGGAGAGTAAATGCAAGCAGATAAAATCATTAAAAAGGCCAATAACATTTTGGGCTTAATAAATAAGGGACATAGAATAAAGCAACTATTGTATGAGGAATGGTTAGAGTACTGCATGCAATGTTGGGTGGTCCATTATGGGAGAGAGGTGAAAGCTGTAAAGAACACATAATCTTGACCAACCAAGTTAATGCCAGGAATGGAATCTGTAGCTTTGAGGAGAGACTTGAGATATTGTCACTATTTCCGATGGAACTGTGAAGGCTAAGAGAAGATTTAATCGTGTTTTAAAAATTATTCAGGGTTTTCATAGAATGACTACGGAAAGGTTAATTCCTGTGATTGTGGATCCAATGAGAAAAGGTCAATTTAAATGTCATTAAGAGACTGAAGAGAGAGGCAGAGAAATTTTCTTATGTTGAGGTTGCTGGAGCTGGAAAGTTTGATGCAAGGTGTGCTTGAAACATTCTATCTTTTAAGGGAGAATTGGATAAATATTTGAAACAGAGAAAAAAATATAAGGCACAGGCAGGGAGCAAAGCAATGTGATTAGTTTTGGATTGCTCCAACAATAGGCTGGCATAGACAGGGTGGGCTCAATGGCCTTGTGCTGTGCTATAAGCTTCTATGATTCTATGGATTTCAAATGCTTAGGAGTAAGGGCAACAGGTCATGGAATCAGTCTAATCCAAGAGAGAGAGGAAACAACCAAGATGAGGAGTTACAAGCAAAAATCGGCACAAAAATATAGGCAATAGAATATTAGTATTCAAGATTAATTATTACTAGCTAACATTCTACCAATAAATGGGTCATGGTGGACAGCGACAGATGGGTAGCTCTTGATTAGATCATATTATTTTCAAAGAAAGTGCTGCTCAGCAGCTGAGTTAGCAACTTGCATATATAAATAAAACAATATTAATGGAGAAAGTTCACTCCAAGACACTTCACAAACGTAAGGAAAAATCTGGCACAATTTACTAAAAGATAGCAGAGAATATTATGGCCCCCATATCAACTTGCTCGGTGCACAAATTCCCGGCAATGATGCACCTGCAGTCAATTTAATTTTTATATGAATCCTAACTGCTTCTTCCTGAGATTGCAGTGTGGAAGAGTAGAATGATTAACACTCAAATAAGCAAATCACTAAAGAAAACAAGGTCAGAAAAAGACCTCATTTAACATCTACTTACTTCACCAAATAGCTGTTTCCAAAATATTTTCTGACAAATAGTGTTTTCATATCAAATCTGGGGTTTTGACCAGACTGATCAGATAGGTGTGAGTTGTGGGGAGTAGCACCCGAGCTTTTAAATATGATGTAATTAACTCACCTAATGTCAATTCTCCTGAATGGATACTCACTACCATCACTATCATCTGGCAATCGACAGACACCCTGTTGAAGAAGGGAAAGCAAAGAAAGAGAGAATCAGCAAAATACCATGGCTCGAGTGACTATCAGAGAATCATACAGCACAGGAGGCCAATTCAGCCCATCTTGCCTGTGCCAGAGCACAAAACACTGCTCTTTTAGTATCTTGGAAGTACAAAATGGTAGTTGCACCAGCATAGTTGCTGCAGTTATGTAAGCAAGTTCAAGGATACCACTCTTTCATTCGCAGACAAAGACTGACATTCCTCATGTTCATTTTGCTAGTTTTGATGGTCAGGGAGCAATTTTACAAAATACAGCCTCAGAAAGCTGGATATGTTTTAAAATATCAATGTTTGTGAAAAGAATAGGCCTGCTGGGTTAAATGACATGGATAGGTTCAGTTCCAATCTCCCATCTTCAAGCCAAACCAAGTTTCGATATTGCTAACCTAATGAATAGTTACTATTTGCTAAATATGGCAACTATAACACAGTAACGTATGCACCACTTCAAGTAGTAGCAATACTGCACTCTTATGGTTAAAGTTTCCTGTTTGATTCATTCCAATCAAAAGAATACTGAAAGAAAGAATACTGAAATCAAAGAGGAGCACGTGCACGCAGCAAGTAAATGGAAAATGACCCTGGACTTCATGTGCAAACATTCTTGAATCAGAAGAACAGTAATGTGGATTTTTATGATATATTAATACAGAACAGATGGAAGTTGTGAGATGACAGTGGACAATCCCAATGAGGAGTTTTTTTTTAATGGTCAGCTTTGATTATTCAAGTCTTCTCTTGCATGTTTCTTCCAAACTAGTTACAGGGCGACAGAGGCCGATCACTCATTGTAGCATAAATAAATTGTTCAAGATCAGATAATAAATGCTTTACTGTATCTTTTCCTTTTGGCAGATCTGAGTTTGCTCTTGTAATATTGCTTTTTGTTGTGTTCTTTTATGTTGACAGTTAGCAATTAGTTTTCAAAGTGAAATAAAGATTGCTGGTATGCAAATCAGACTGTGGATTTTACAAGCCCATGTGTTAACACAGCACCAATGAACATTCCAGTGTGTTTAATGATGAGAATAAAGAAAACTGATTTTAAAAAACCCAAGGCATACCCAAGTGCTTCAATCCACCTCAGATCTCCCCATTGTTCCTCACAAGCACACTGGGATGCTCACTGCAATGAAACATACAACATGAACTTGCAATATTGCGGTGAGGTGAAACCGTTGTGCTCATTCGAGAAATATTGCCATTTATCCCATTCAATTGGGTCAATGGAATTCCTCTTTTACAACACTCAGTGAGTAACATGGATTTTACAATACAGCTCATGCAAAAGGTATAATTTTGTAATCGTCATGTAGAGTAATCCTCACTAAGCATTTTGTAGAAAGAGGAATGAAGAGCTTGGAAAAGCAATGATATTCAGAGTTCCAATGGACAGATTGTTGTCTCGAAGTTTTTATTTAAAAGTATTTGTGTTCTGCCTTTTCCTGGATCATTTCCTGTTGAATTAGTAGCAGTATCTCCTAGAAAGTGAGAAGTACAGTAACAAAATATGGACAGAAATAAAAATATAGAAGTATGATTTGTCATGCACACAAGAAGTGCGATGATTCAAATTAAGGACTAAATTGGAAGAGTCATAAAAACTGACTTTACTTTTTAAAATGAAGCTTTCTTTTAAAAAGTGAACAATGCTCCCAAATTGCCACCAAACAGAAAAAAAGAGCTTGGCCGTTGTATATTCAAACTGACAGGGACAAAGGAAACTTTTCAAAGCTAAGAGGTGTCAATTGCACCCATCCTAAAACATTTCAGAATTAAAAGGTCACAGACCTGAAATGTTAACTCTGCTTCTCTCTCCACAGAATCTGCCTGACCTGCTGAGTATTTCCAGCATTTTGCTTTTATTTCTGATTTCCAGCATCTGAAGTATTTTGCTTTTATTCCAGAATTTAATGTCTTCTTCTGAAACAAACAAAGTGCGAAGTAGCCACGTCCTGGGCCATTATGCAAAAGAGACCAAAGCATCTCCTACCAGGAGGTGAAAAGTATCGCAGCTTTACCTTAAAAAGGCAGCCTAGAGAGAGACACTTCAGAAAGAGAAAGAAAAGCAGCATCCAGAAGCTTGCTTCCAGCAAACCAGAAGGCATGTGCCCCGCTGTAGAATTCTACATCTACCCTATACAACAGTGAACTAGAAGTGATCCACTGACTTCAACTAACTTTCAACCAAGACAGAAATGTACAAATTACCTCAGGCCTACAACCAACGAGAACTGTATTACCCAAGAGAATTCAACAGGTTTACCATGACCTCCCCCGAAACCTACCCCCCACTTATAATCATTTACCCCTTTTTCCTCTGTCTCTTCTTGTGTGTTTGTGTGCGCACAAACGAGTGCGTGAATGGATGTGGTTGCAACCATTTCAGAAGAAGGCATTTGATTAGTGAACAATTGATTTTATGTTTTTAAACCTACAAGAAAATCTGTTACTGTCTGTTTATTTGACAAATAAAACACCAAGGGGTTAAACCCTAACAAAATACACTTACTGCAGTCAGGTGGGAGTTGAACAGTGGGAACAACCCACATCTCACCATGTGGCCGTAGCATATTACGAACCTCAAAGGATGTTCTTATAATGAATAAAGCACACACAAACTAGCTTAGCAGTAAGCACAAGTTACCAGTGGGGGTAATTAGGACAGATGCCATCCCTTTCAAACACGTTTAATTTCAGTGCTATTACCACAATGTTCATGTGATTCACCTTTCCCAAACTTCTTAGAACTGATGTGTCAGTATGTCTTTCCAAAGGAGTCAGAATATACCAACCCCCAGGATCAGGATGCTCATCCAGGCAACCCACAGTGAAAGTTGCATACTCCCTTACCCCAAACTCCCCACCACTTGCATGGAAGTCTCATGACCACCCTTGGATGTCTGATCTTCACCAGATGGCAGCTGTTCAGCACCCTCGTCATGCCCATTCTCGTTGGGAAGTGGACTGGCAGTATGTAAACAAGGCCCTGTGGTCAAAATTGCCATGGCGTCCTTGCTGCCGGACAGGAAATCAATTAGTCAAGAGTAGTTTCCAGCTAGATGCCCACTCAGAGTTCAAATCCACCTAAATATTTCCTGTTGACAAAGTAAGCAATACAATCTTTTACTGAAGAACATTCATATTTTAGGAGTAGGACAGAGCCATTAACTTCAAACATGCCAGTCCTCTCTCCAGGTCAATCCTACCCATCTAGTCACGATATTCCTCAGATCTTCTTTCTCCAGAAACACTCCATTCTGTCTTTGCCCCATTTACATTCAGCTTCAATTATCTGCCCTGGTAACATTAAAAAGCTAAATATTTAAAAAAAATCTTTCCTTCTTACTCCTAACTTAATTTTAACCAATGTCCCATGGGATTTAAACACTATCATAGCGAAAATCTTCATCCAAATGCTTTTATAAACATGCATTGTGAAGAATATCATGAGCAAACTTTTCAAAAGAAGCAAATTCTCCAATAGCATTGGGAGGCATGTAAAAGTAAAGATGGTAAGTTGTTTCTGTCAGAAATTTACTATAATACTGGCAGATGTAAAGGAAGAATACTGTGATATTAATAAAACTTTCCTTTAGACTAAATGGAGAAAAAGTACTTTTGAAATGAATTAAATCTGACACTGGAGTTCTCCTTTGTGTGATATACAGTTAACAATTAACCTAACATTTTATTTGATGAAAATCAATGATTTTTCAGCTGTTAGCTTAAGATTGGAATAATGTTCCTTTCACTAATGCAGTCCACCTTCAGCCTCGGACTATAAGGTAATCATTGCACACCTATACACATGGAACACCTTTATAACAAATAGGGAATAGCAAACCTAATAGAAATGGTTACACTAGTTTTGAAAAGGTGCAAAAAGGTGTTCCATAATTATTGGTACATATCCAATACACCAAGGACGACAAAAAAATGGTTGACTAGGCTAAAACAATTAAGATGTGACTGGAAATCCACAGATTGCTCAGAAAAACATATTTCAGTACCAATAAACTAGCCTAATGGAAATCATTACAAACCCATCCAGATGTCTCCCCTCATCATTTTCTTGATTACAGATTCACCAAGTCACTGAAAATTAAGGTTGCACCATGTGAGATAAATATATTTTTCATATCGAAAGGAAAACAGATGCTTGTGAAAGTACCAACAAAAGCTTTGTTATGGGGTTTTGCTCAAGCCACATTTCCAGTGGAGCATGACAACATATCAGAACATTTTGATCCTTTGTCTTTCTTTGCCTCCTGTGCTTATATCATTTAACAGCCTTGCCCTGTTACCAGAACAAGAATCTTAGGCTCACAATACAAGGAGTTTGAGCTGTAAGCATTCTGCTTCTGAACTGCATTCAGTTACATCAGTTGATCACGGGTGCCATAAATCTTATTTCAGCCTTCAGCAACAATAGTGCCTTTTATACAACAAATGGTCCAAGGCCATCAAACTTGGGACCATCTTATTTGTATTGCAGTTACACAAAGAACTTGAAAAAACTGGGCCATTGGGAGGCTTGCAACCACATCATAGGATCATAGAAAGTTTAAGACACAGAAAGAGGCCACTTGGCCCACTGTGTCTGTACTGGCCGTAAAATGATCCACCTATTCTAATCCCACCTTCCAGCATTTGGTCCGTAGCGCTGCAGCTTATGGAACTTGAGGTACATATTTTGAATAAGTTGAGGGTTTCTGCCTCAACTACATTTTCAGGCAGTGAGTTCCAGACCATCACCACCCACTGGGTGAAAAAGTATTTCCTCATCTCCCCTCTAACTTTTCTACCAATCACTTTAAATCTATGCCCCTCATCACGGCCTTCACCTACACTCTATCCAGACCCCTCAAAACTTTGCACATTTCAATCAGCTCTCCCCTCAGCCTTCTCTGTGTGGCCAAAGCACAAAACAGAACTACATAATGTTTGAACTGCAACTTAATGGAAGTAAAATCAGATCTGAGATGGCACTGCAGCCCATGTGCTTTTCATCATCTCTATGACCAGATTACAATTTTTCTAAATTTGTTCTCGGGGTCTGGATTACACTGGCAAGACAGTACATAAAGCCTATTCTTAATTGCATTAAGAGGGCATTAAGAGTCAGCCACATAGTGTGGTCACATGGAGGACAGACCCTCATAGAATCTCACAGCACAGGAGGAGGCCACTTGGCACATTGTGCCTGTGCTGGCTCTTTGAATGAGTTACCCAACGAATCCCACTCCACTGTTCTTTCTGCAAATTTCTCCTTTTCAAGTATATACCCAATTCGCTTCTGAAAGTTACTATTTCTAAAGGATATTATTGACCCAGTTGTTTGTTTTCTTTTACATCACAAAATGCCATTTTCTAGTGCTAGCCCACAAATAGTAGGATTAGAACTCAAAACCTTTGCGTTACTAGTCCAGTACAATGAGCACTAGGCAAGCACTCAGAGTATTTGTCACCCTTTTCACCCTCTGGCTAACATTGTTCTTGTGGTGACACGTTTTGAAACATTGAGTCCTGAAAGGGAAGTAAATAGATTTTTATAAACCAAGATCAATGTTATACAACAAATATTAGTTGCCTGCAAAGGAGAACTGTATGAGTCAACAGCCAACTCTGACAAGGATTCCTTTGCAAACTGCCAGGATGTGGTACACACAAGCTGAGCTTTCCTGTCTCATTTTCACTGCCCAAGCCAGGAACATAGGGTGGATTTTAACTATTGAGTGGGAAGAAAGTGATGCAATACTTGGTGAGAAGCCAGAGCTACTTTGATGGCTCAGTGTCATTTGGAGAATTAACAATAATTGTCATCTCCAACAGCAATGTTGCCGACTGGTTCACCAGGCTTTAGCATTACTGTAGTCTGGTTATGGGTTAACTCCAAGAAGCTTCTTTTCATAAACTGAAGGATGGCATCTGGAGCTAAAAGATTATTGAGGCTGCAATACACACAGAATAAACATTTTCAATCTTTGTGAAGTGAACTAATCGAGATTCTAATAGAAGTGTGAGCACTGCTGATTTGAAATCCACTCTGGCTGGGTACCAGAATTATCCCTGATCCTTGCAACAGGGAGCATCACTGGGCAGTAAAATGCTTCTTCTTCTTTGGCCTCCTTATCTCGAGAGACAATGGGTAAGCGCCTGGAGGTGGTCAGTGGTGTGTGGAGCAGCGCCTGGAGTGGCTATAAAGGCCAATTCTAGAGTGACAGACTCTTCCACAGGTGCTGCAGAAAAATTTGTTTGTTGGGGCTGTTACATAGTTGGCTCTCCCCTTGCGCTTGTCTTTTTTCCTGCCAACTGCTAAGTCTCTTCGACTCGCCACACTTTAGCCCCGCCTTTATGGCTGCCCGCCAGCTCTGCCAAGTACAAACTATTTGCATCAAAATAAAAAGGGACTGCATGAGGTGTATACTTAATTGGATGTTATTGAAGATTCACAATACTCAGTGAACTGACACTGTTCCTTTCACAAATGGGAACCCTGTGAGCTGTGCATGGGTGTCTGTAAATGCCACCTCGGCAATGTGGATTAAAATCCTATAAAGTTGTATGAGAACTTAGAATTAAGAAATGACTTCAACTTTACAGACACTGAGCCCCTTTTACAAGAGAGAGATGGCAAATGGAGTTTAATACGGAAAAGTGTGAGGTGATTCACTTTGGAAGGAGCAACAGGAATGCAGAGTACTGGGCTAATGGGAAGATTCTTGGTAGTGTAGATGAACAGAGAGATCTTGGTGTCCAGGTACATAAATCCCTGAAGGTTGCTACCCAGGTTAATAGGGCTGTTAAGAAGGCATATGGTGTGTTAGCTTTTATTAGTAGGGGGATCGAGTTTCGGAGCCACGAGGTCATGCTGCAGCTGTACAAAACTCTGGTGAGACCGCACCTGGAGTATTGCGTGCAGTTCTGGTCACCGCATTATAGGAAGGATGTGGAAGCTTTGGAAAGGGTGCAGAGGAGATTTACTAGGATGTTGCCTGGTATAGAGGGAAGGTCTTACGAGGAACTTATGAGGGACTTGAGCTTGTTTTCGTTGGAGAGGAGGAGGAGGAGAGGTGACTTAATAAAGACATATAAGATAATCAGAGGGTTAGATAGGGTGGATAGTGAGAGTCGTTTTCCTCGGATGGTGATGGCAAACACGAGGGGACATAGCTTTAAGTTGAGGGGTGATAGATATAGGACAGATGTTAGAGCCAGTTTCTTTACTCAGAGAGTAGTAGGGGCGTGGAACGCCCTGCCTGCAACAGTAGTAGACTCGCCAACTTTAAGAGCATTTAAGTGGTCATTGGATAGACATATGGATGAAAATTGAATAGTGTAGGTCAGATGGTTTCACAGGTCGGCGCAACATCGAGGGCCGAAGGGCCTGTACTGCGCTGTAATGTTCTAATGCTAATTCTAAATATTAACAGCTGTCATTACGTGTACTGATTTCTGGAAGAAACTGTCTGTGAACAAAGTATTGTGAATCTTCAATAATATCAATTACTCAGTATGGGTGCTTTCATCAACAGCCATTCACACCACTTACTACCCCTGAAAAGATGCCAGTATCTGATGACAAATCATTTGAAAAAGTCAAAAGTAATTATTTTCTTATAAAGCAACAAAAGACTCTTGTGTAAAGTAACTGTACATATTCACTTTGCAGTGGCACTTATCAATATGGCTTACGAAGATTCTTCAAAAAGGAAACCCTGCAAGTGGTTGATGCAGTGCTTTAAAGTTTCGAGTCTGTGTACTTATTTCGCACAAGCAGCCCGCTGTGCAGAAAGTTGTGCACCCAGCTTGGAAACTTCTGATGGAAAAGGCCTGGAGCTAAAAGCCAGCCAGATCTCCTACATACACCAGCCCTGCCAGCAACTCTTACACTATCATTTTAATACCTGGACCACGGCAATGGAAAAATATATCCCAATTACGGATGCATGGCAAACATGTGGCATACTCCGGATTACCTCAATGCATGCAGGATCTGCACTTAATAAATTGTAATCAAATTCTGCAGTTAGGAGCAGTAGAAACAAAAACTACTAATTGTAATTGACCTTTTAGCTTGTCCAAAATTGCAAGGAGAAGAGTTATTCTTTCAAGTCATGTCTGTAAAGCAAATGTTTGGCAATCATACACTTGAAAGGGCAATGTTCAAATAAACGATTATCTTGACAAAATTCCAATGCTGATCCATAAATATAGTATTTCTTAAGTGTGATGCTATGGATTGTCAGACATTTAAAACATCAAATAGCAACTGCAGTTCCTTTAAATAAAAGGTTAATATGAACACAATGAATATGTTCAAGCAGATGTTCCTTCCCTGATACAGCTATCAGACAAACTTCCACTGCAGCATGTTATTCATCTGAATGACAAATTAAAAGCTGCATATTAAATACGAGTGCAATTAAATCTCTACTCCATTAAACAGGTGCTCTCCAGCATTCCCGCACTGAGTGCAGAGCGAAATAGAACAAACATTCTTTGAGACACCAGCACTGCAATACTGCACTGTTAATATATGGGAAGCAAGAACGGAAAAACACTGACTGATTTGAGGCTACATTGCTGTAATGGAATCGGTCATTGAAGTCAAGCGACCCACTCTCATTAACTACAAGAGAAATTCGGGCGAAAAGACTCAGAATTAAAGACCAGCTTGGGTCTGAAACCAGACCTGGGCCTGACTTGACCACATCTAACCCGAATCCAACCCGGGCCCCGAGTCATTTTGGTTTATTTTCCCGCGCCCGACCCGACTACCAGAAATTCATGAAACTAATCATATCAAAGAGGCTGTGCTCTACCTTGGATCCATGTGTTCCGTTCCGGCAGCAGGCTATTCCTGCAGAATTGTGAAGGTGCAGCTGGGTATCGGAGCTTGATCTCGTCACCAATGGCACGCCCCCACCTGCCCAAAAATTTCTCCTCATCTCTGTCTTAAATGGGTCACCCCTTATTTTTAAACAGTGACCCCTAGTTCCAGCTTCTCCCACAAAAGGAAACATCCTTTCCACATCCACCCTGTCAAGACTCCTCAGGATCTTATGTGTTTCAATCAAGTCGCCTCTTACTCTTCTGAATTCCAGTGGATACAAGCCTAGCCTGTCCAACCTTTCTTTATAAGACAACATGCCTATCCCAGGTATTAGTCTAGTAAACCTTCTCTGAACTGCTTCCAAAGCACTTACATCCTTAAATAGGGAGAGCAATACTGTACACAGTATATGCTGTCTTACCCTGTATAATTGAAGCATAACCTCCCTACTTTTGTATTCAATTTCCCTTACAATGAACGATAACATTCTATTAGTTTTGCTAATTACTTGCTGTACCTGCATATGAACATTTCACGATTCATTCCCAGATCCCTCTGCATCTCAGAGCTCTTCAATCTCTCACCATTTAGATAATATGGTTCTTTTTTATTATTCCTGCCAAAATGGACAATTTCACACTTTCTCACATTATACTCCATTTGCCAGATCTTTGCCCACTCACTTAACTATCTATATCCCTTTGCAGCCTCATGTCCTCTTCACAACTTACTTTCCCACCTATCTTTGTGTCATCAGCTAATTTAGCAACCATACCTTCGGTCCCTTCATCTAAGTCATTTATATAAATTGTAAAAATTTGAGGCCCCAGCACTGATCCCTGGGGCACACCACTCGTTACATCTTGCCAACCAGAAAATGACTCATTTATGCCCACTCTCTGTTTCCTGTTAGCTAGCCAATCTTCTATCCATGCTAAAATGTTAGTCCCTACACCATGAGCTGTTATTTTCCACAATAAACTTTGATGCGGCACCTTATCAAATGCCTTCTGAAAATCTAAGTACAGTGCATCCACTGGTTCTCCTTTATCCACAGCACGTTACTTCTTCAAAGAACTCCAATAAATTGGTTAAACTGATTTCCCTTTCACAAAACCATGTTGACTCTGCCTGATTACCTTGAATTTTTCTAAGTGCCCTGCTATAACTTCTTTAATAATAGCTTCTAACATTTTCCCTATGACACATGCTGAACTTAACTGGCCTGTAGTTTCCTGCTTTCTGTCTCCCTCCCTTTTTGAATAAAAAGTTACACTGGCTATTTTCCAATCTAATGGAACCTTCCTCGAATCTGGAGAATTTTGGAAAATTAAAACCAACACATCAACTATCTCACTAGCCACTTCATTTAATGCCCTAGGATGAAGTCCATCAGGACCCGGGGACTTGTCAGCCCACAGCTCCAACAAGTCGCTCAGCACTACTTTCCTGGTGATTGTAATTTTCTTGAGTTCCTCACTCCTTCCATTTACTGATTTACAGCTACTTCTGCGATGTTATTTGTATCCTCTATGGTGAAGACCGATGCAAGATACCTGTTCCATTCATCTGCCATCTTATTTTTCCTTATTAATTCCCCAGACTCACTTTCTATCAGACCAACGCTCACTTTGTTCACTTTTCTTTTTTAAATATCTGTAGAAACTCTTACTGTGTTTATATTTCTAGCCAGCTTTCTCTTGGACTTTAAGTTTTCCCTTCTTATTAATCTTTTAGTCTTTCTTTGCTGCTTTTTATATTCTGTCCAATCTTCTGACCTGCCTCCCATCTTTGCACAATTGTATGCTTTTTGTTTAAGTTTGATACATCTTTAACTTTTTTAGTTAACCACAGATGGTGGGTTTGCCCCTTGGAATTTTTCTTTCTTGTTAGAATGTATCCATTCTGTGTATTCTGGAATATCCCCTTAAATGTCTGCCACTGCATCTCTATTGACCTATCCCTTAACCTACTTTGCCAGTTCACTTTTGCTAGCTTTGCTTTCATGCCCTCGTAATAGTAATATTTAAGTTTAAAATACTAGTCTTCGACCCACTCTTCTTTCCCTGAAACTGAATGTAAAATGTAATCATATTATGATTGCTGCTGCCTAGGGGCGCCTTCACTATGAGGTCTTGAATTAATCCTATCTCATTACACAATACCAGGTCTAGTATAGCCTGCTCTTTAAATTGGCTCCAGAACGTGCAGTTCGAAGAAACTAGCCCGAAAACATTCTATGAACTCCTCATCTAGGCCACCGTTGCCCATCTGATTTTTCCAGTCTATAGGTAGATTAAAATCCCCATGATTATCGCGTACCTTTCTGACAATAACCCATAATTTCTTCCTTTATACCCTGCCCTCCTGTGTGGTTACTGTTAAGGGGCCTGTACACCACTACCACAAGTGACTTCTTGCCTTTATCATTTTTCATCTCGACCCAAACCACTTCTGCATCCTGGTTTCCTAAACTTAGGTCATCCCTCTCTATTGTGCTAATACCATCATTAATCAACAGAGCCACCCTTCCACCTTTTCCTAGCTTCCTGTCCTTCCTAAACACTCTGAGATCTTTGTACTCCTCCAGTTCTGGCCTCTTGTATTTCCCCCATTTTTATCACTCTGCTATTGGCATTTGTGCCTCGGCCCTAAGCTTTGGAATTGCCTCCCTAAAACTCCACCTCTCTCTCCTCCTTTAAGATGGTCCTTTGGACCTGTCCAAACACCTCATGTGGCTTGCTGTCAGATTTTATTGATAACGTTCCTGTGAAGCGCCTTGGTAATTTTACTAGCTAAAAGAAGGTTGTGTCTTGGAAATGGACAAAGCAAATAAGCAGAACCGTTTGTCTTCATTAATGGTTTGTTTGCTCGACCAGAAAGAGAGAGGATGAAATGATTGCAGGAAACCTAGATTAAACATAAGAACAAATGCAATGGTTAATTCTTGGAAGATCAGAGAAGGAGACTGCACATAAAGGCACGATGCTAAGCAAGCTACAGTTTCTGTTATGGGCAAATTTCATCAGTGGAACAAAAAGAGATGAAAGAAAAGCAGCTCTTTTACTCAGAAACAAAGAACATGATGGAGTTGTTCACTAAAAGTACTGAGAAACCTTGAAGATTGTGAATTGATCTGCAATTCTGTTTTTGTAAAAATAGCTTGACACAAATTATGAAAATAGTTAAATTCATTTGTTACAATCTGAAACCATTTATTTTTCTTTGGCTGCAATATCCTATTATGGTCAAGGGCCCATACTTTACAGAGGTAAGGCGATATGCTCGATTCAATTAGCGCGTAAAATTATTTTGTTAAGTCATGAGAAGCATTTATGTTTCTTTAAAAGCTGAAATACTTATGCTGACGTTTCGCTCTGTCACAATTTGAGATATGTATTCTGAATAACCACTTATCACTGGAAAAAAAAATTTGACAAATGAAATCAAACCTTGCTTAATTACTATCCATAACCACGCAATCGTTCTCAGTTGTAGGAATGGGTTTGTCCAGGCTATACACCTTTGCAGGACCAGCCAGTGTTGTGCTTTACACATGCTTTAGGAGGCAGTTGAAGGACATGAGCTGAGAAGGGCCTCATCCCTCTTCTCCGCCTCATAGCCAGGTGGAGCCTAGCAATCTCGTTTTTGGGGAACCTTTAAGTGTGAATGCCCCTCAACAGACTGAACTTCAAACTTCGATGTTATCCATACATTATACTTCAAAGATCAAAGTGCTAGTTTTGGTGTTTCCCAAACACACCATGAATAACATTTATTTCCCCTGTAACCGCTTAAAAGGACCATTATATTTTTCAAAGCATTAAAGGTGTTTGAAAAGAATATAGGCTCAAGAGGCTGTGAATTAAATTGAGATGAAAGTGCCATTCACAAACAGCTTAATGTAGCATCATTTAAAAAATATTAATTCATTGGATATGGGCAGTATTTATTGCCCATCCCCATACAACTGAGTGGTTTGCTAGGCCATTTCACAGAGCAGTTAAAAGACAACCACACCACTGTGGGTCTGGAGTCACATAAAGACCAGAGCAGATAAGGACGGCAAAATTCCTTCCCGAAATGACTACTCCATGTCAGTGTGCTTATGCATTTTAAGATGGTACAGATTGCCTATATAATAAACACTAGAAATTTTCATTCATATTATTTAATGGACCTTATCGCATGCTTCATGGTAATACCTTGGAATATTTTTCTACAATAAAGTTGCTATATAAATGCAAGTTGTTCCTGTGGTTACGCCATTTTCCACAAACTTTTATCTTCCTTCTAACTGTGGATCGAATTGTGCAGACTTTAAGATAAAGCTGCTTAATAAGATTTTTAGACAAGCACTTTTCTTAATATGTGGTCACAAGGTTGAAAGCAAATTTTAAATACTAAAGGATCTGCAGGTTATAATTATTATTTTATGCCCAAGGGCTGTCTGAGCAATCTTTTAAATCACTTAATTTTCCTGATACCACTCCTCTTTCAAAAAGAAAACAATTCTATTGGCATGACATCAACCAAACATGAGAGGGTGTCCATTTTCGAATCAGATCTTCAAGCTCTTTGGTTGGCCCAGCAGGTGTTTTATGAAGCATCACAGTCACTTGCAGCTTCTTGGAAAAACTCCTGGGAAGTCTTCTGAGAAAGCATGGGTCCTGTTACTGAAAACCTCTGGACTCAGCATTCCAACAAGATACTTACTCCAAAAATTATTAGCTAGGCCAACAATGAAAATGTCCTTTAAATTGAATCTCACTCAGTGGCAAACAACTCTACAGATATTGTGTTTAAACTCTGAACAAAACAAAACTACATCATGACTAAAAATGTCAATTGCTCACAGATGTCGCTAATCCAAAAACAGCAAACATCTGAAATCAGACTTGGAATATTGAGAGAGTTATGATGAATGAGTAATAATGGGATTTTGTTTAAAATTGCAAGATGGACAGGCATAATTGGGTTGGCAGGAAATTGCCTCCACAATGAGAATAAACCACATACCTCCATCTGTGCAGATTAACAACGCAAGACATTAGGAAATATGGATTGAAACCAATTAAAAAGTGGAAAGGAATAATAAATGGAATGAAAAGGCTGACTAAGGATAACTAAAGAGACTGGTGACTTGAAGATATCTCCCACGGAGATTAGTTCAAAAACACTACATCAATTAAATAAAATGTCAAATGTTTTATGAACCCATACGCAATTCGAAACACCATACCCAATCAAAAATCAATAAACAAACTATAATAACCAGCAGATATAGAGTCTCGTGCCACCTTCGAGTAGTGATGATACCTTTTGGATTGAGCTGTGTTCAGTTTATGGCTTAAATAAGTTGGTGCGAGGAATATGAACAACACCTTACAAAACATGAGTGCTACTCTTTTCGCTACATGTCTTTTATAACCTGCTTCCTCTCGTGTGTTAGATCATAACTGGACACCACTCGACCCACTTTCTTTTCAGGATGCACAATGCCCCATTCTTTTCCATACTTGCTTTTTACAGTAATCAGCAGACAATGTCTGATAAACTGGTCAAAGTGACAAAACATGCAAAAAAGATGGCAATGGCTAAAATGAATGATGTGGTGTACAACTAAACCATATAGGTCACCAGTTCGAGATATAGCTCCTCATCTTTCAATTAGGCACTTTATAACATTCCGGACTCAACATCAGGTTCAATAGTTTCAGATTATAACCACTGCTCCAAATTTTTCAGACATTTACCATTTACAGCTCCTCTAGACCCATTGCTTGTTTCTTTATTTGTTCCATTAACACCTCCTTTCGCCTGACACCATCCTTTTGTCACTTAATCACTCCTGCCTTCCATCTGATCAGAAACCTTTCCTTTTGTTCTTTCTTCCCTCCAGCCTTTTCACAGCACTGTACTCGCTTAAAATCTGTTATATCTCTCACGTTTTCCAGTTCTGATGAAAGTCATCAACCTAAAACATTGACTCTGTTTTTCTCTCCAATTATGCTGCCTGACCTGTTCAGTATTTCCAGCACCCCCAGTATTTTAGTTTTGGATTAACCTCGACAAAGGTGATCTTGTGGATTACTGCAGTGTTATGTATTTCAATGCCCTTCATAGTCATGTAAATGCATACGGGTGCAGCTGAAATAGAAACAACTTCCGGATGTTCTCGGATACTGTGAACAGAAAGAGGCTCATGAAAATAAAAAATGAAGGGTGATCATAAGGTGATCAAATGCCTTTTTTAAGAAATTAAATCTACGTTCAGAGGTGAATGTCAGATAAACAACTTTAGTATTAACAGAATTATTCTCCTCCCTGTCAGGCAAGCCCCCCAAAAAAACCTGCCAAAAATGAGGAAAATTAATTTCGCCACATGAACATTGATTTTAAATTGTTGTTGTTGAAGAAAGAACTTGCTTTAAAAAATAATTGGAGACTTTGGCTGGAGAGAGACATTAGCATATCAACAAACAGAGGGGCGTTTCCCTGCTCCAATTTAATGCACAATGGACTTTTGATTACCAGACGTTGAAGCATTCCAGGTTAACTACTAAGATGGCCGAATACACAAACAGACGTGGTCAGACCAGTAGTTGGAATTTTTTGAATTTGAACTAGCCACAGGTTTAAAACTCAGAAAGCTGTTTGCTCCTGGACTGGAAAAGACCTCTCTCCTGTCTGCTCTCATCTCGCTCTCACCAACTTCGGAAACCATTGAAGAGATATTAACCCCAAGAGAGAAATGTCTCCAACAGTGAACAAGGTTCAAGAAGAATACTGGGCCCGAACGAAAAGCAAGACTACCTACAATCAAGGACTCTACAGTGAGCTCGAAGCACAGTTAAAAAAAAAACCTCTTCACAGATTGTCTCAAACCTCTCCACTTTATTTTTCTTCTCTTTTCTGTCTATTTTCATGTGCATATCGCCCATGCATGCTATCGTGGGGCGTGGCGTGTATCCGTAGGCGTTAACCAAATTAGAGTTTAAGTTTAAGGTTTAATAAATTTCACTTTTCTTTTTTAAATCTAAGAAAATCTGGTGTGCTCATTTCTTTGTCTTATAATTGGAAAGTGGTGAGCAAGGATTCATCAAGGGGGGGCTCAAAATACAGTGTGTTTAAAATTAAACCCTGTTACAATAAGACCAGGTGATCATGGGAATTAGAACCCTATGTTTGCCACAAGGCTACAATTCAGAGGATTGAGTGGTACAATTGGGAGTACACTGTTCTTTCATCACTAGGTTCTGGCTTCAAACCCAGTTCAGACTGATGTGATAAAAGCCGACTGTCTGCTGTGTGCAAGTATCCTCTGTGAAATGTGTCCGAGGCAATCTCTCAGTTCCAAACAAGTAGATCCCCATATAAGGCGGTCCTTAATTGAGCACTAAATTGGCAATTTCACTAAAAGATCATTGCAATGAATGGTGCAGACAACAGAAATCTAACATCATAAAAAGATATTAAGTGCTCTGCAACTGTTTAATGCAATAATGAGTACTCCTTCAGATGTTGGGTCTTGGGATAGAATAAAGGAAGCTTAGCTCTGACCTGCCTTTTCAGACAGATCAATTAGGATGTTCGTCAATTGAAGGCCAAGTATGTATGTGCTCCACTCAGGTATATCTGAAGTTGCTTGATGCAATACTGCGTTGCAATATTGGGAGAAAAGTAAGTATTCCACTTCCCAGCATGATTATCTTTCCCCTCTATGTTGTTACAACTGTGAATCTTAAGAGTGTAGGATTGTTGGCAAGTGCTGCAATTACAGTTAGCTTGGTATCACCCTGATAATAAAAACACTTCGTACTGCATTAACAGTGAAAGAACTCGTAAATTCTTCAGGTCTTCAATAAACTCAATGAACTCTTCACAGTGGGCTAAAAGGATGCTGAGCAAGCTTCCCGCTTGGAAGGGTTTCCAACATTAAAACTATCAAAAGACAGGAATTATGTATTTTGTGGTAGTACAATTATGAGTCAGAACCTGATGAGTTAATCAGGAAATTAATTTAATAAAATATGTCTTAAGACTATAGTAAGGAAGGGGTTTGGTCTGAACAAACTAAAACTTACAAAGGCTCTGTTGTTCAAAGCTTCCTCATCAGTGTCTCCAAAGCAGCTGTCAGTAAATGGATTCCTGGAAAAAACTTTGAGTCAGACTTTTTCAGCAGGTAGGTAGACCGGCAGACAAAGACTGCAGTTTGGAATGATGGTGCCACCAAGCAATCAACATCCAGACCGATAGTAAAAGCAGACTACTGTCCAGTGCCTCAGCATTCTCAGAGCTTCAGGCAAAGTCGACAATCAGCACTTCAAAGATGCAGAACTGTAAATTGATGGTTCATTCGAAATTGACAAAAGGCAGCAGCTGGATAACCACCAATAATCCTCTACTTAATATCATTCATTCAAAATTAACCACAACCTGTACCACCCACCCAGCTTCCACAAATATTACAAGGAGGTAACAGTAATTAGCCCTCCACCTCACATCTCATTCTGTGCAGTAATCTTTCATAATAAAAGTGATATTGACTGAAAACACAAAAGCTAGTGCATGGTTTTGATTATATAAAATAAATAAATCATCAACATTTCAGCAATTCACAAACACTGAATAATTTTCCAAGTTTCTATTCTAAAATGAAATTCATCAGTATTAAATTGACAGTACCAGGAGAAGCCATCATCTTCCAAGAATTATTTAGACTACTGAATTCCCAACATTCTTTTTATGTAAAGACATGTCCATTTTCTGTCTCAAAATGAAGAAAGGGGCATCTCTCCCAATGAGAAGAAGTTAACAAGGTTGTGATTCCACCGAGTAACCCCTTTAGTAAACTAAAAGGGGTAAAACAGGAACAGGCCATTTAGCCCCGAGTTGGTTCCACCATTCAATAAGATCGGTGACTGAACTCCATTAACCTGTCTTTGCCCCATATCCCTTAATAATTGGTTAACAAAAATCTATCAATCTCAGATTTAAAATAGATTAATTTAGCATACCAGACTGCTTGCCCAAGACGGTTCCAAACTTCTACCACCCTTTCCATTTGGAAGTGTTTTCTAACTTTGCGCCTGAAAGGTCTGGCTCCAATTTCTAGACTATGCCTCCTAGTCCTCCTAGACATTCCAAGCAGCAGAAATAATTTCTCTCAATCTACCCAATCAGTTCCCTTTAATATATTGAAAACTCCAATCAAAACACCTTTTAAACTTCTAAAGTCCCTAGTTCTGTGATATTTCCTCGTAATTCATCCCTTGGAGTCAAGGTAACATTCTAGTAAACCAATATTGCACTCCCTCCAAGACCAATATATCCCTTCTTAGATGCGGTGCCCAGAACTGCTCAGAGTACTCCAAGTCTAATCAAGGCTTTGTACAACTGTAGCATAACTTTTACCCCTTGAATTCTACTCCTCCAGATATGAAAGTCAGCATTGCATTAACTTTTCTGATTATTTTCATGACATTTCAGTGTTGTGCATGAACCCCCAGTCTCTTTGGGCCTCCACTGCTGCTCGCTTTTTCCTAATTAGAAAGCACTTTGTTCTGTAATTTTTAGGTCCAAAGTGGATAACCTCATATTTGGCTACTGGATTACCACAGCAGAAGGTGGAATTTGAATTCAATTAATAAATCTGGAATTAAAAGCGAGTCCAATGATGGCCATGAAACCATTGTTGATTGTTGTAAAAAAACAATCTGGTTCACTAATGTCCTTTCGGGAAGGAACTCTGCTCTCCTTACCTGGTTCTGGCCTACATGTGACTCCAGACCCACAGCAATGTGGTTGACTCTTAAATGCCCTTTGAAATGGCCTAGCAAGCCACTCAGTTGTATCTAACTGCTACGAAGTCAATAAAACCAAATGAAACCAGACGGACTAGCCGGCATTGACCTAGGCACCGGAAACGACAACGGCAAACCCAGCCCCGTCGACCCTGCAAAATCCTCCTTACTAACATCTGAGGGCTTGTGCCAAAGTTGGGAGAGCTGTCCCACAGACTAGTCAAGCAACAGCCTAACATAGTCATACTCACAGAATCATACCTTACAATGTCAGGGGGCGGCACAGTGGCGCAGTGGTTAGCACCGCAGCCTCACAGCTCCAGGGACCCAGGTTCAATTCTGGGTACTGCCTGTGTGGAGTTTGCAAGTTCTCCCTGTGACCGCGTGGGTTTTCGCCGGGTGCTCCTGTTTCCTCCCACAGCCAAAGACTTGCAGATGATAGGTAAATTGGCCGTTGCAAATTGCCCCTAGTGCAGGTAGGTGGTAGGGAATATGGGATTACTGTAGGGTTAGTATAAATGGGTGGTTGTTGGTCGGCACAGACTCGGTGGGCCGAAAGGGCCTGTTTCAGTGCTATATCTCTAAATAAAATGAAAAATAAAATGCCCCAGACACTACCATCACTATCCCACCGGCAGGACAGACCCAGCAGAGGTGGGGGTACAGTGGTATACAGTCAGGAGGGAGTTGTCCTGCGAGTCCTCAACATCGACTCTGGACCCCATGATGTCTCATGGCATCAGGTCAAACAT
Source organism: Heterodontus francisci (assembly GCF_036365525.1). NCBI lineage: Eukaryota > Metazoa > Chordata > Chondrichthyes > Heterodontiformes > Heterodontidae > Heterodontus > Heterodontus francisci. The sequence continues at coordinate 2,672,648 of NC_090417.1, forward strand.
GGGAAAGGAAACCTCCTGATTACCAGCTACTGCCCTCGCTCAGCTGATGAATCGGTACTCCTCCATGTTGATCACCACTTGGAGGAAGCACTGAGGGTGGCAAGGATGCAGAATGTACTCTGGGTGGGGACTTCAATGTCCATCACCACTACTGACCGAACTGGCTGAGTCCTAAAGGACATATCTGCTAGACTGGGTATGCAGCAAGTGGTGAGGTAACCAACAAGAGGGAAAAACATACTTGACCTCGTCCTCACCAATCTGCCTGCTGCAGATGCATCTGTCCATGACAGTATTGGTAGGAGTGACCACCGCACAGTTGTAGAGACCAAGTCCTGCCCTCACATTGAGGATACCCTCCATCGTGTTGTGTGGCACTACCACCGTGCTAAATGGGATAGATTTCGATCAGATCTAGCAATGCAAAACTGGGCATCCATGAGGCACTGTGGGCCATCAGCAGCAGCAGAATTGTACTCAACCACAATCTGTAACCTCAAGGCCCAGCATATTCCCCACTCTACTGTTACCAACAAGCCAAGAGCATCACCAGGCATGCCTCAAAATGAGGTGTCAACCTAGTGAAGCTACAACACAGGACTATCTGCGTGCCAAACTGCATAAGCAGCATGCAATAGACAGAGCTAAGCGATTCCATAACCAACAGATTCGATCTAAGCTCTGCAGTCCTGCCACATCCAGCCGTGAATGGTGGTGGACAATTAAACAACTGGAGGAGATGGCTCCACAAATATCCCCCTCCTCAATGATGGGGGAGCCCAGCACATCAGTGCGAAAGAAGCATTTTCAACAATCTTCAGCCAGAAATGCCAAGTTGATGATCCATCTCGGCTTCCTCCTGAAGTCCCCAGCATCACAGATGCCAGACTTCAGCCAATTTGATTCACTCTGCATGATATCGAGGAACGACTTAAGGCACTGGATACTGCAAAGGCTATGGGCTCTGACAATATTCCGGCAACAGTACTGAAGACCTGTGCTCCAGAACTTGCCATGGCCCTAGCCAAGTTGTTCCAGTACAGCTACAACACTGGCATCTACCCGGCAATGTGGAAAATTGCCCAGGTATGTCCTGTACACAAAAAGCAGGACAAGTCCAACCGGGCCAATTACCGCCCCATCAGTCTACTCTGAATCATCAGTAAAGTGATGGAAGGTGTCGTCGACAGTATCAAGCAGCACTTGCTTAGCAATAACCTGCTCAGTGATGCTCAGTTTGGGTTTCGCCAGGGCCACTCAACTCCTGACCTCATCAGCCTTGGTTCAAACATGGACAAAAGAGCTGAACTCAAGAGGTGAGGTAAAAGTGACTGCCCTTGACATCAAGGCAGCATTTGATGGAGTAAGGCATCAACGAGCCCTAGCAAAACTGATGTCAATGGGAATCAGGGGGAAAACCCTCCGCTGGCTGGAGTCATACCTAGCGCTAAGGAAGATGGCTGTGGTTGTTAGAGGTCAATCATCTGAGCTTCAGGACATCACTGCAGGAGTTCCTCAGGGTAGTGCCCTCGGCCCAACCATCTTCAGCTGCTTCATCAATGACCTTCCTTCAATCATAAGGTCAGAAGTGGGGATGTTCGCTGATGATCGCACAATGTTCAGCACCATTCACGACTCCTCAGATACTGAAGCAGTCTGTATAGAAATGCATCAAGATCTGGACAATATCCAGACTTCGGCTGATAAGTGGCAAGTAACATTCGTGCCACACAAGTGCCAGGCAATGACCATCTCCAACGAGAGAATCGAACCATCTCCCCTTGACATTCAACGGCATTACCATCGCTGAATCCCCAACTATCAACATCCTAGGGGTTACCATTGACCAAAGACTGAACTGGAGTAGCCATATAAATACTGTGGCTATAAGAGCAGGTCAGAGGCTAGGAATCCTGCCACGAGTAACTCACCTCCTGACTCCCCAAAGCCTGTCCACCATCTACAAGGGACAAGTCAGGAGTGTGATGGAATACTGTCCAATTGCCTGGATGGATGCAGCTCCAACAACACTCAAGAAGCTTGACACCATCCAGGACAAAGCAGCCTGCTTGAGTGGCACCCCATCCACAAACATTCACTCCCTCCGCCACTGATGCACAATGGCAGCTCTCTGCATCATCTACAAGATGCTTGGCAGCAACTCACCAAGGCTCCTTAGACAGCAGCTTCCAAACCCGTGACCTCTACCAACTAGAAGGACAAGGGCAGAAAATGCATGGGATCACCACCACCTGCAAGCTCCCCTTCAAGTCACACACCATCCTGACTTTGAACTATATCGCCGTTCCTTCATCGTCGCTGGGTCAAAATCCTCGAACTTCCTTCCGAACAGCACTGTGGGTGTATCTACCTCAAATGGACTGCAGCGGTTCAAGAAGACAACTCACCACCACCTTCTCAAGCGCAATTAGTGATGGGCAATAAATGCTGGCCTGGCCAACCATGCCCACATCCCATGTATGAATAAAATAAAACATTAAAAAGCTCAAACTCAAAGGTTCATTTAGAAAACTGTACAGTACTGGGCCATATGAAAGGAAAGAAAGGAAGAAAAAGACTCGCATTTATAAAGTGCCTTTCACAATCTCAGGATGTTGTAAAGTGTTTTACAATCAATTAAGTACTTTTTGAAGAACTGTAGTCACTGTTGTAATAAGGGCAAATGTGGTAGCCAAATTTCCACAAACAGTGATGTGCTAATGGCCAATCTCTTTGAGGGGTGCTGGCTCAGGGATAAATACTGACCAGGACACCAAGGATAACTCCCAGCTGTTCTTCTTAGTGTCATGGGATCTTTTGCATCCACCCGAGAGGTCAGACGGGGCCTCAGTTTAACATTCCATCGGAAAGACAGCACCTCGTTAGGACAGCACTCCCTCAGTACTGCACAGGAGTGCCTGTCTGGATTTTGCGCTCAAGTATTGGGAGTCGTACTTGAACCCACAACCTTCTGACTGAGAGGCAAAAGTGCAATTACTGCGTCACAGCTCAAAGTGCCCAGTTTTAGTCCCTAGTTTGAGTTAGCTGATCTCAACCAGGACAGTGTGTGGGATTGTACAACTGACCTTAGCATTTCTGAAGTAGGGAAAGATGGTAGGGAGAGGGAAGGTGACAAATCAGTCTGGTGTGCATTCTGAATCACTATGTGCATGCTTATATTGGACAAGGACCAGTTTGGATTTGGGATGATGTATTTTCCGAACAGCTGTCAAAATTCACTTGTCTTGACTCACACAAGGGTGCCTAATTCAGTGAGGTACCACAGGGCTGCAGACATCATAGTAGGGGTTCTTTTGCACCTTCTGATAATGAATGAAAAGGTGTACCAAAAGGAGGAACACTTCCAAGATAATTTTAAAATTTGGCATTACTGAAAGACAGTATGTTTTGGCCCATGTTTGCTATTCACATTACACTGTGTGCATGCAGATTACTCGACTGCATTTCTGTACATTCATACCCCCCGAGATATTACCGCAATAACACAACTCCATTCTCATGTCAAAAACAAGGAATCTGCCTTACACCCGCTTGCATTACCAGTTCACACAAACTGACTGCAGCTGCTGCCCGGTAGCTACAAAACTATTTTGTCTGTGTCCTACATTTTATCAATAACAAAATTATATTTATATCCTAAAATAAAGTGAATCCTTGTTGTTTTCTCAATATGCAAGATTGTCCAACACCAATGCAGACAGAGATCATGCACTGATCATGAAAAAGTATTTGTTTTTTCAGCCCATTTTCTGTTCCAGGCTTGGTACTGGGCGAACAGCATGCACCCAAACCTTGAGGCTCAAGGATTGATGGAAAATGTCCCACAATCCTCATTAGCCTACTCAATGCAAGCTGCCTGCCCTGGTCACATCTCTACTGGTTGCGGCCCTCAGGTATAACCTGGGAGGGGTATGAAAACAGGCGGCCTACGGGGTAGGGAAGGTGGGTGAATAATGACTACTGTGGAAATGGAGAAACACTCTTGCTCCTCCTGGCTCCACAGGCATGTTTTTTTTTTATTGTGCCTTGTGTTTCGTTGGCACTTCAGCAGCCGCCTGAAGGATTAATTGGCAACTACTTTCCAGATAGGTTCCTTCAACATAATTTATATAGTTAAAGGGCCTATGCCTGTTTTAAGCATTCACCTGAGACGCCTAAAAATAAATGCCCCACAAATTTAGAAATGGGATCACTGCCTGAGAAGGCTGTCATAGTAGTAAATTGTTATGCTTTGTGCGGTGAAGCAACGGCAATATAGTTCCAAGTCAGGATGGTGTGTGACTTGGAGAGGAACTTGCAGGTGGTGGTGTTGCCATGCACTTGCTGCCCTTGTCCTTCTAGTTGGTAGAGATCACAGGGTTGGAAGGTGCTGTCTAAGGAGCCTTGGTGCATTGCTGCAGTGCAAAATGTAGATCGGTGGTGAAGGGAGTGAATGTTTGTAGATGGGGTGCCAATCAAGTGGGCTGCTTTGTCCTGGATGGTGTCGAGCTTCTTGAGTGTTGTTGGAGCTGCACCCATCCAGGCAAGTGGGGAGTATTCCGTCACACTCCTGACTCGTGCCTTGGGCAGGCTTTGGGGAGTCAGGAGGTGAGTTACTCGCGGCAGGACTCCTAGCCTCTGACCTGCTCTTGTAGCCACGGTATTTATATGGCTAGTCCAGTTCAATTTCTGGTCAATGGTAGCCCCTAGGATATTGATAGTGGGGGATTCAGTGATGGTAATGCCATTGAATGTCAAGGGGAGATGGTTAGATTCTCTCTTGTTGGAGATGGTCATTGCCTGGCACCTGTGTGGCGCGAATGTTACTGGCCACTTATCAGCCCAAACCTGGATATTGTCCAGGTCTTGCTGCATTTCTACACGGACTGCTTCAGTATCTGAGGAGTCGTGAATGGTGCTGAACATTGTGCAATCATCAACGAACATTCCCACTTCTGAGCTGAAGATTGAAGGAAGGTCACTGATGAAGCAGCTGAATATGGTTGGGCCTAGGACACTACCCTGAGGAACTCCTGCAGTGATGTTCTTGAGCTCAGATGATTGACCTCCAACAACCACAACCATATTCCTTTGCGCTAGGTATGACTCCAGCCAGCAGAGGGTTTTCCCCCTGATTCCCATTGACATCAGTTTTGCTAGGGCTCCATGATGCCATACTTGGTCAAGTGCTGCCTTGATGTCAAGGGCAGTCACTCTCACCTCACCTCGAATTCAGCTCTTTTGTCCATGTTTGAACCAAGGCTGTATTAAGGTCAGCTGCTGAGTGGCCCTGTCAGAACCCAAACTGGCTATCTCTGAGCAGGTTATTGCTAAGCAAGTGCTGCTTGATGGCACTATTGATGATACCTTCCATCACTTTGCTGATGATTGAGAGTAGACTGATGGGACGGTAATTGGCCGGGTTGGACTTGTCCTGCTTTTTGTGTACAGGACATACCTGGGCAATTTTTCACATTGCAGGGTAGATGCTAGTGTTGTAGCTGTACTGGAACAGCTTGGCTAGAGGCGCGGCAAGTTCTGGAGCACAGGTCTTAAGTACTATTGCCGGAATTTTGTCAGGGCTCATAGCCTTTGCAGTATCCAGTGCCTTCAGTCGTTTCTTGTTATCATGCGGAGTGAATCGAATATGCTGAAGTCTGGCATTTGCGATGCTGGGGACTTCAGGAGGAGGCCTCGGTGATAGCAATAATATCATAATCCCATGTGCTAATCAACGCCTTCAATTCATCTGCCTTACTAGTAAGACGCCTTGCATTAAAAGTGGGGGGTGAGTGCTCAGTGGTCAGCCTGTCAGTGGCCAGAAAATGGAAGGATCTGGCCCACAAGGTACCAGTAAAAACAACCACTTTAGGTGGGTCATAGGACCACCTTTTTTAAAAAATTCATTCATGAGATGTGGGCATCAGAGGCAAAGCCAGCATTTATTGACCATCCCGAATTGCTTGAGAAGTTGGTGGTCAGCTGCCTTCTTGAACCACTGAAGTACATGTAGTAAAAATGCTCCCACAGTACTGTTAGAGAGTTCCAGGATTTTGACTCAGTGACAATAAAGGAACGGCGATATATTTCCAAGTCAATGAACCCTTAGTGAGTTACTGCAGTGCACCTCGTCAATTGTACACACTGCAGCCATGGTCCCCCAGGGGTGAAGGGAGTAAATGTTTAAAGTGGTGGATGGGATGTCAATCAAGCCAGTTGCTTTAACCTGGAGCATTTTGAGTGTTATTGGAGCTATGCTTATCCAGGCAAAGTGAAAAGGCTTTTGGGAGTTAGGAAGCAAGTCACCCACAGCAGAATACCCAGCCTCTAACCTGCTCTTGTATGGAGCATCCACTCAGCAATTCTGGCTGAAGATGATGGTTGCAAATGCTGCAACATTATCTTTTGCACTCAAGTGCTGGACTCTGCCGTCAAAGAGGATGGGGATGCTCACGGAACCTCCCCCCACCCCCCCATTAGTTGTTTAATTATACACCACCATTCACAACTGGAAGTAGCAGGTCTGCAGAGCTTTGATCTGACTCTTCAGTTGTGGGAATGCTTAGCTCGGTCAAAAGCATGCTGCTTCTGCTGTTTAGCATGCATGCAGTCTTGTGTTGTAGATTCACCAGATTGGCACCTTGTTTTTAGGTACGCCTTCTGCTGCTCCTGACATGGTCTTCTGCACTTATCATTCAACAAGATTTGGTCACCTGGATTGACGGTAATGGTAGAATCAGGGATATGATGGGCCATGAGGTTACAGATTGCAGTGGAAAATAATTCCAATACAATTCTCTAGCTGTTGATGGCCCACAGCTCCCCGTGGATGCTGTTTGGAGCTGTTAGATCTGTTCTGAATCTATCCCTTTAGCATGGTGGTAATGCTAAACATGATGGAGGGTGTCCTCAGTGTGAAGACAGGACATTGTCTCTACAAGGAATGAGCGGTGGTCACTCCTAAAAGTGCAACTGTGACAGGTAGATTGGTGAGGATAAGGTCAAGTAGGTTTTTTTCTTTGAATTGTTTCTCTCAACACTTGTCACAGACCCAGTTTGGTAGTTATGTCCTTCAGGACCTGGCCAGTTTTCACTTGGCAATAAACACAGAAGTCCCTCACCTAGAGTATATCCTGTGCCCTTACTGTCCTCAGTGCCTTTCATTGAGAAAGTGAAGTTGGTGGTAATCAGGAAGACGTTTCTTTGTCCAGGTTTGACCTGATGCCATGAGATTTCATGGGGTTCCGAGTAAATATTGAGGATACCCTGGGTCACTTCCTTCTGACTGTATACCACTATGCCGCCACCTCTTGTGGGTCTGCCCTGCCTGTGGAACAGCAATGCTCAGGGATGGTGACGGAGGAATCTGGGATATTGGCTGAAAAGTACAATTCTCTGACTGTGACTATGTCAGACTGCTGCTTGGCTAGTTTGTGGGACACCTTTCCAAATTTTGGCACAACACTCGAGGTGTTAGTGAGGGTGACTTTGCAGAGTTGACTGGGCTGGGTGTGCCTTTGTTGTGTCCAGCGCCTGGGTGGTCCATCCAGTTTTATTTGGTACTCTATAGCACTGGCACTGAAACTGAGGCTGCAAAACAACAAAGTTTTGTTTTAAGTTTGTTCTCGGGATATGAGGCTGCATTTATTGCCAAGTTGCCCTGGGAAGGTGGTGGTGGGCCTTCTACTTGAATTAGTGCACTCCTTGTGGTGATTGTGTTCCCACAATAGTGGTAGGTATTAAATTCAGGATCTTGACCCGGCAATGAAAGAGGAACAATGATATATATCCAATTCAACAACAAAAATGTGTATTAACACTGTAAAACATCCCAAGGAACTTCACAGGTGCATTACCAAACTAAACTGACACCTAGCCTCATAAGGAGATATCAGGGCAGATGACAAAAAAGTCACCAAAGAGGCAGTTTTAAAGAGCATCTTAAAGGATGAAAGAGAAATAGAGGGGCAGAGAGGTTTATGGAGGGAATTCCAGAGGTTTGGACCATAGCAGCTGTAGGCACAGTCATCAATGGCAGAGCGATTAAAATTGGGGATACTCAAGAAGCCAGAATTGGAGCAGCGCAAACATCTTGCAGGGTTGTATCAGGGGCACGATCATGGAGGGATTTGAAAACAAGCATAGAAATTTTAAAATCAAAGCACTGCTCAACTAGAAGTCAATATAGGTCAGCGAGCAGAGGGGAGATGGATGAAAGGGATATCGTGCAAGTTATGACAGGTGCAGAGTTTTAATGACGTCAAATTTATGGCAAGTAGAAAATGCGAGGCTGGCTCGGAGTGCACTGCAATAGTCAAGTCTAGAGGTGACAAAGGCATGGATGAGGGCTTCAGAAAACGAATAGCTGAGGCAGGGGTGGAGTTTGTCGATGTTACGGAGGTGGAAATAGGTGGTCTTAATGATGGTGCATATATGTGGTCCGAAGTTCATCTCAATGTCAAATATGACACCAAGTTTGCGAACACTCTGGTTTCGCCTCAGACAGTTGCCAGGGCTACAGATGAAGACCAAGGTACGCAGTTTGTGGCTCCATTCCCTAGCTACCTTCAGGAAAAGAGAACTTGGAAATGATAGCGTTCCAACAACATTTCTGCTTCTGTCCTTCTCAAAAGTTGAAGTGGCAGGGAGGTTGGTGCTGTTGAAGTCACCTTGATGAGTTGCTGCAGTACATCCTGCCACCACAGTGAAGTGGAATATTGAATCCAGTGGCCGGGGCATTGATCAAACAAATTGTGTGTCCTGGATAGTGTTGCTGCTGCAGATGAGTAGAATGAGCGTTCTATCACACTGCCAGCATGAGCCTTGTAAATGAGGAACTGGCTTTGAGGCATCAGCAGGCAAGCCACTCATTGCAGAATACCCAGCCCCTGCCATGCACTTGTAGCCATCATGTCAATATAGTGGGAACATTTACGTTTCTGTTCAAAAGTGATTCCCAAGATGTTGCTAGTGAAGGACTCAGTGGTGTTGTTGAAAGCCAAAGGAAGAAAGTTGGGCTTTTTCTTGTTCAAGATCATTACCAGGAACTTGTGTGGCTTCTCCAAGTTATGTTGATCATCGAAGGAGTCCAGTAGGTGGTTTCTTTCTACTTATCAGCCCAAGCACGAATGTTTTCCAGATCCTGATGTAGGCTGGCATAATCTGCTTCATTTACAGAAGATTTGTGAACAGAGCAGTTAACAAACAGCCCTGCTCCTGACTTTATGATGGAGGGAAGGTGATTGATGAAGCAGCTGAAGATGGTTAGGCCAAAAACATTTTCACTTGGAACTCCTGTAATGGTTAGCTGGAGCTGTGATGACTGCCCTCCAAAACCTATAACAATCTTCCTTTGTGTCAGGTATGTCTCTAGTAAGTGGAAGGATTTCCTTTTGATACCACTGACCTCAATTTTGCTGTGGCTCATTGGTGCCATATCCAGCCAAACACTATCTTGATGTGAAGGGCAGCTACTCTTACCTTTCCTTTGATATTCAGCTCTTGCAGCTATGTCTGGATCTTGAAGGTTCCAAGAGAACTTGACCTGAATGTCAAACCTTTCAAATCATGATAGACATGTTAATTCTTTTGAGCACCCCTGTAATACTACTGTTCCAAAGAACGCTACCTGATGTGTAATTGAAGGATCTGATGGATTATGAAATTAATCAATAAGTTAGATTCTAGCCCAGGCTTATGGGACAAACTCTCCTCGGTGTACTAGCTGTAAGGGTCCTAAGTGAAATGGGTATGGGTATTCGCAATCCTATTTCTTATATTCCAATTACACAACTTGTTGTATGGCATCCACTTCTCCAGGTCCTTAAAAAAATACCAGTACACAACAGAATTACCTATTTTCCAGACATTAGTGGCAAGCAATTTGAACAAGATATTCTCTCATTCCCATAAAGTCCAGCCGCAGGCAAAACATTTTATAAAACCTCTTCCCCCTTCCCACAACGGGTATAGAGTTCAAAGTCACAATTAAATCAATTATCATCCCAAAATGAGACCTGAAGTTAGAATGTTCAATCCTCTTGCTTCCTACACTGTGTGTTTGCTTCCTATACAGCATGCCACTACCAGACTTTGGAGAAACCACATCCTGCAGTTCAGTTTCCTACTCTGAAAGACCTTCTTATCTATATGGTATGTCAGATCTCACTTCCTCATCTCTGCTGCAGGCATGTCATACCTACAGAACAAACATTTCTAAAGTTATTACATGCTTGTATGATGAGTACATTTAAATGACAGTTAAAATTTAAGGTTTACAGCTTTGATTCATTTTTATATTAAAAATCCCCCTTCCTCTTCTGGTCCCTAGCATCATAAACTTTCCAAGACTGGGCTGGGAGGTGGTTTGCTTCTCACTCTCTGCCTATGACGTTTAGTGACAAGAGTTCCTCGGCTAAACTCCTCCATTTTTACCACTGACTAAAACAAGTTTAAAGTCAATAGATTCACAGCTTTGTTAAGAAAGTTAACACACAGGAATCTGCTGTGCACTTCCAGTAAGATATGGCATATGACCAACATTGTCAATGGGCGAGCAGTGGCACATACGTGATCCGGAATATCCTAGTTAGATTTGTTTCGACAACTTACATAGACACAGCCTCAGGCATCCCAGCAGCTGTTCTGATCATTTGGCTTCCACTCATCCCTTCTCCTCTTCACCCCTCCACCAAGAAAAACAAAAATAAGAAATTCACCCAGGAGCAGGTACCTTTTCTTTTTATGTTTTCTACAGATCATCCCCATGCCTTTGGGCTTGTAAGTAACATGAATTTCAAACCTTTTCAAATGTTAGTCTTCTGAATATCACAGAAATATGACCATTCCAAAGAAAATACAGCGAGAATGCTAAATGGCATATCTGAAGGATATGATGAATTATGAAACATTTCAGCATAGAGTCTGAATCCAGCTCAGATTGATGGGATGAAAGTCTCCTTTATCTGCAGGCTCTAAGAGTCCCAAGTGAATTGAGTTTGGGAAGTTGCAATCCTGTATTCATCGCCACAGGTCTACAGCATAAAGCTGCCCTTCATACCAGTGGTCGGCACCAGTGTCCATGGTAAAAGATTTTGAGGTCTGTGACTGGTAATTTCAGGGATGAGAAATTTCCCATTGGCTTCTTCTTACAGACCAGTCTAACTTTAAAACAACATCGCAGCCGTCAGTTTCACAGCTGACATCGGGGGGTGGAGGGGGGGTTGAAGAGAGAGAGGCGGGACGGAGAGAGCGAGAGAGAGGCGGGACGGAGAGAGCGAGAGAGAGGCGGGACGGAGAGAGCGAGAGAGAGGCGGGACGGAGAGAGCGAGAGAGAGGCGGGACGGAGAGAGCGAGAGAGAGGCGGGACGGAGAGAGCGAGAGAGAGGCGGGACGGAGAGAGCGAGAGAGAGGCGGGACGGAGAGAGCGAGAGAGAGGCGGGACGGAGAGAGCGAGAGAGAGGCGGGACGGAGAGAGCGAGAGAGAGGCGGGACGGAGAGAGCGAGAGAGAGGCGGGACGGAGAGAGCGAGAGAGAGGCGGGACGGAGAGAGCGAGAGAGAGGCGGGACGGAGAGAGCGAGAGAGAGGCGGGACGGAGAGAGCGAGAGAGAGGCGGGACGGAGAGAGCGAGAGAGAGGCGGGACGGAGAGAGCGAGAGAGAGGCGGGACGGAGAGAGCGAGAGAGAGGCGGGACGGAGAGAGCGAGAGAGAGGCGGGACGGAGAGAGCGAGAGAGAGGCGGGACGGAGAGAGCGAGAGAGAGGCGGGACGGAGAGAGCGAGAGAGAGGCGGGACGGAGAGAGCGAGAGAGAGGCGGGACGCAGAGAGCGAGAGAGAGGCGGGACGCAGAGAGCGAGAGAGAGGCGGGACATAGAGAGCGAGAGAGAGGCGGGACATAGAGAGCGAGAGAGAGGCGGGACGGAGAGCGAGGGGAGAGAAGGGGACGACACGGACGGGGGGGGAGGGGACGACATGGACGGGGGGGGGGGTGCGGGGGGGAGGGGACAACACGGAAGGGGGGGTGGGGGGGGAGGGGTCTCCCAGAGAGGGGGAGATGGCACAGAGAGAAGGGAACACAGATAGGGGAACACAGAGAGGGACGGGGCAGAGAGAGCAAAAGAGAGAGAGAGAGAGAGAGAGAGATGGACAGACAGACAAGAGAGAGAAGTGGGGGAGAGAGCGATCAAGATCACTCCTGACAATGGACATCTATCTGGAATACTCCGCATCGCTGCAACAAGTGTCAAGCAAACATTGACAACTTGTGCAAGCAAAAAAATGCCAGGTATCTCACTAAATCAGACTTCAACATAGTGACGAAAGTTAAGTCAATAAATTAGTCTTCTCATTTAAAGCTGCTTTACAAAAATGCACCTTTGTTGTTGTTTTGATTATAGCAAGATAAATCTTTAATGCCTTTATCTTTCCGAAAACTTTGGACACCCCAGCTTCAAGCCTTTAACCTTGTATTTTAAAATAACCTAGCAGCAGAAGTAATTGCTAAAGTAATTCACATTGCATACTATTTTTCTTGCTAGCTAGCTAATATAGTTGTGCTGCTCTCCATTGATATTCGTATGCTGAGCTACTTTATCTATAGGCTGAAATGTGCTTAAATAGGACCATGTTTCGATGGGATTAGATTGGCTATATACTTTATATACAGATTAATCGCTCCCATGTCGGTGGCTGAGTCAACAATTTTGTTAAATGTCCGTGGTGCAGCATGTCAGTGACTCTCCCTGACTCATACAGCACTAATTTTCAATAACACTCAGAAAGCTATTTTGCAAAATTGTAAAAAAGATCACTCGAATGCAACAGCAAAATACTACAGATGCTGGAAACCTGAAATAAAAACATTCTGGATCAAAGGTCACACACCTGAAAAGTGAACTTGTTTCTCTCTTCACAGATGTTACCAGACTTGCTGAGTATTTCCAGCATTTTCTATTTTTATTTCACTCTAATACAGTTGGAATCCCCTTGAGTTTGGAGATGAGTGGAGGGAGCGTCACTTGGCATCTAACCTGTGCTGTATCTGCCTAGTGATTACTTAATACCAAAACTGCAGCCGAACACGAACATTCCTCACTTTGAAACACATAATTTTGTGCAAATAAAAGTTCTTGAAACTACTTCCAATTCCAGCTATGGAACCAGTATGCTAAGCTAGGTTTATTTATTTAGAGATAGAGCACTGAAACAGGCCCTTTGGCCCATCAAGTCTGTGCCAACCAACAACCACCCATTTATATTAATCCTACATTAACCTATTTAGTTTAAATTAAATTAATTAATTAATTAAACTAATTAACCTATTACTATTTAGTCCTCAGGATTATCCATTCCAAGTCAGAGCAGTAGATTTTAACCTGCACTGCCAGACAGAGAACTGGCAGTCGTAGATTGGCTAACCCACCTACTTCAATAGAAAATAAATCAAACTGAGTGTACAATGGGAAGCCAATCCACTACTGCCAGTTTCCACCGACCGTACAAGTTAAAGTCTTACCATGTAGTTTACAGTTCTGATGAAAGCTTGAACATTAATCTGTTTTTTCTCTACAGGTACTGGCTGAATTTCCAGTATTTTCTGGTTTTATCTGAGCGCCTACATTCTGTATTGGTTTCATAAAACAGTACAAAGCATGACAATGAGCTTAAAACATATTTTTGTGTCCTTTAATTTTGATGCCTGGACATCTTTATTAAATAATTAAGTCGCAATAAGTTCCTGAGACCAACAACGTAAAGCAATTTGTCACTATGCGTAGGTGTTAATTTGTCAGCCATCATAAATTTTACAAAGTGATTCCTGACAACACAGCGGCCCACTGATGCCCTTACAGTGCGCCAAGATGCGCAGCTACATCTTTCCAGGACTAAGCGCATTTGTGGGATTACGTCATCACGTATCGGCGCCTGGTCCATCTTCGCGAATGCACGATAAAGCGTCATCAGGTATCCAGCCCCCCACTTGGCTGGAGAAAGTGGCTGAATGGGAGTGTTTGAGGCTGGAGCTCGATCCCTGTCACTCACTCATGCCTCACTGGCCGCTCTCCCTCCTCAGCAACTCGCTCCAGGCCTCGATGCTTCCTCCCTTCAGCCGCTCGCTCCAGACCTCACTGCTCCCCCACACTTCCCTGGTCGATTGTTCCTCACTTCGCGGCTCCCCGCTCTCCTTGGCCACTCGCTCCCGCTTCCCCCCACCCCCTCCAGCTGCTAGCTCCAGGCCCCACCACTTCCCTTCTCTTGGCCACTCGCTCCTATATCGTTCCTTGCAGCCCACCTCGCTTCTTCAGGCGGCGCATGGAGAATAATGAACGTGGGAGCCAGTGGCTGAGAAGAGGGAAGCGGCGTGGTCTATAACTAGCAGCTGGGGGGGGAGGGCGGGGTGGGTGGTTTGTGGGGAGTGACCGACCGGAGAGCGGGATGGCGCAAGCGGGGAACAATCAGCCAGGGAAGTGGGGGGCGGGGGGTAGAGAAAGAAGGTCTGGAGCTAGCAGCTGAGGGGGGGAAGCAGCGGTAGGCAGGAGGGGGAGAAAGAGAGTTGCCGAGGGGGGAGAGCAGCCAGTGGGGCGGGAGCTAGGAGCTGCGTTCGTGTGAAATCAGATCTGGTCAGTTATATAAACGAATCACAATAACAAATTGGCAGCATGGTGCCTGATTTTCTTTTCCATCGATCGGGGAGCCAATCCACGATCTTCCAATAGAAATTCAATCAGAAAATTCCTTTTGTATTTAATAGGAATAGTAAATGGATCTGAGGATTACAGTTAGTATCCTATAACTACATAGTAGAAGATTACTGGACTTCCATCCAACTTAATGTCAGGTTAGTTTGCTAAAACGATCTCGCCATAAGCATTTCCTGTGATAAACTGAGCAGTGCCATCTTTAATAGTATTTTATTTTTTTGTTTTGATTTTGTTTTTATTTTAGTGCCATCTTTAATCCTGGCAGAAACTGACGTTCCAGTTGAAGAGCTTGCATTTGCGCATGAGCAAGTACTGGAATGCAAGTGGTTGCATTGTCACTAAATGCAGCCTAAATTTTAAGAAGTCCCTCTAGCTCAACAAACAGTTGGCAGGATTTTCTTAACAAATTGCAACTATTTATGAAGAAAAAAAGACCAGAAGTAAAAATATTTCCATGGTGGTAGATCATAAAGCAGAAGTTTTGATTACAAAAAACAAAAAATACTCAACTTTATACATTTTTAGTTCTCTGCACATATTAAAAGAAGTCAGGCGAGAGATAGCAGAGCCACTATTGCAGAAATATAAAAATTGTTTGGGAAAGGGAATAGGACCAGAGGATTAGTGGACAGCTAACATGATTCCATTGTTTAAAAAGGGAGCTAGAACACGTTCAGGTACCTATAGCTTAACACCAATAGTAGAAAAGATAACAGAGTCATACAGCATAGAAACAGGGCCTTCGGCCCACCGCGTCCATGCCGACCATAATGCCTATCTATACTAATCCCACCTGCCTGCATTAATTCCATATCCCTCTATGCCTTGCTCATTCAAGTACCTGTCCAGATGCCTCTTAAATGTCGCTACTGTTCCTGCCTCCACCACCTCCTCAGGCAGCTCATTCCAGATACCCACTATTCTTTGTGTGAAAAATATACCCCTTTGATTCCCTTTAAACCTCCTCCCGCTCACCTTAAATCTATGTCTAGTTTTAGTCACCCCTACCATGGGAAACAGACTCTGGCTAGCTACCCTATCTATGCCTCTCATAATTTTATATACCTCTATCATGTTCCCTCTCAGCCTCCTTCGTTCCAGGGAAAACAGACCCAGCCTATCCAATCTCTCTTTATAGCTCAAGCCCTCCAAACCAGGCAACATCCTTGTGAATCTTTTCTGCACCCTCTCGAGCTTAATTACATCTTTCCTGTAGTGCGGCGACCAGAACTGCACACAGTACTCCAAATGCGGCCTAACCAACGTTATGTACAACTGTAACATGACGTCCCAACTCTTGTACTCAGTGCCTAGGCCGATAAAGGCAAGCATGCCATACGCCTTCTTCACCACCCTGTCGACCTGTGTTGCTACTTTCAGGGAACTATGTAATTGCACCCCAAGGTCTCTCTGCTCAACAACAGTCCCCAGGGCCCTGCCATTCACTGTATATGTCCTGCCCTGGTTTAACTTCCCAAAATGCATCACTTCACACTTGTCTGTGTTAAATTCCATTTGCCACTCTTTTGCCCACTTTCCCAGTTGATCTATATCCTGTTGTAACCTTAGACAACCTTCTTCACTGTCCACTATACCACCAATTTTGGTGTCATCTGCAAACTTCCAAATCATGCCCCTTACATTCACATCCAAGTCACTAATATATATGACAAACAACAGAGGGCCCAGCACCGATCCCTGCAGCACACCACTGGTCACCAGCCTTTAATCTGAAAAACAACTCTCCACTACCACCTTCTCCTTTGTTATCTCTTGCCCCACCCCCGCCTCACTTGCTTATAACCTTTGACATTTCTAATATTTGCCAGTTCCGAAGAAGGGTCACTGAACCTAAACGTTAACTCTGCTTCTCTTTCCACAGATGCTGCCAGACCTGCTGAGTGGTTCCAGCATTTCTTATTTTTACCTCCACTACCACCCTCTGCCTCCTATACAAGCCAATTTTGTATCCAATTTGCGAGCTCACCCTGGATCCCATGTGTTCGAACCTTCTGGACCAGCCTACCATGCGGGAGCTTGTCAAAGGCCTTGCTAAAGTCCACGTAGACAACGCCCATCGCCCTGCCCTCGTCAATCCTCTTGGTCACCTCCTCAAAAACTCACTCAAATTCGTGAGACATGATTTCCCACGCACAAAGCCATGCTGACTATCCCTAATCAGACCATGCCTTTCCAGATGCATATAAATCCTGTCTCTCAGAATCCCTTCCAATAACTTTCCCACCACTGATGTAAGGCTCACCGGCCTGTAGTTCCTGTAATCTCTGCCAGGGCCCCAGCAATCTCCTCCCTTGCTTCCCATAGCATCCTAGGATACACCTGGTCAGGTCCTGGGGGTTTATCCACCTTAATGCGCTTCAAAACCTCCAACACCTCCTCCTTTGTAATGTTGATATGCTCCAGGATATCGGTGTTCCCTCCCTTGAACTCAGTAGCTTCCATGACCTTCTCCACGGTAAATACGGACGAGAAATATTCATTTAAGACCTCGCCCATTTCCCATGGCTCCACACACAGATTGCCACACTGATCCTTAAGGGGACCTACTCTCACCCTAGCTACCCTTTTACTCTTAATATACTTATAGAATCTTTTAGGGTTCTCCTTTATCTTATCTGCCAGGGAAGTCCGACATCCTCTATACTCCTCGAGGGACTCGCTCGAAACCAGCTGCCTACACCTGACATATGCCTCCTTCTTTGTCCTGACCAGACCCTCATTATCCCTCGTCAACCAAGGTTCCCTAAACTTGCCAGCCTTGCCCTTCCATCTAACAGGAACATGCTGGCCCTGAACTCTTCCTACCTCACTTTTAAAAGCCTCTCACTTGCCAGATGTCCCTTTACCTGTAAACAGCCTCTCCCAGCCTTTGTTACTCAAAGGCGCAATAGAAAAACATCTAGAAAACTGAAAATGTAATAAAGAGTAGGCAGCACGGATTTCAAAGGGGTAGGTCATGCTTGACCAACCTTATTGAAATCTTTGAAGAAGTAACCGAAAGGGCAGACAAGGGTAATGCATTAGATGCAATATATTTGGATTTTCAAAAGGCCTTCAATGTGTAGTAGACTCATGATAAGGTCAGGACATATAGAGTCAGGGGACATGTTACTGAATGGACAGCAAGAAGATTACAAGACAGAAAAGAGAGAGTAGGGGTTTAAGGCTGTTACTCAGGTGGGAAATAGTGTTCCATAAGGATCAGTGTGTGCACCACAGATTTTCACCATTTACACAAATGATTTGGACTCGGAAATTGGGAGTATAATTTCAAAATTGTATGGACGACACATATGATTTTCTAAGGGACTAGGATGCATGACAACACTCCTTCTATCAATGTCAGTGAGAAGCTTAGAAAGAAGGAAGCTTAAACTTGTGCAATTCTCAGCTGGAAAGAAAACTATTTTAATGCCAAATCACACTTTGAGTTCATCTTTTTCCCGTATAAAATTCAGAGCACTTCCTTAAATATAAGTAACCCTCCTACATCTACCCCCGCCACGCCCTTTAAATATAGAGCAGTAAAAACTTCAACTTAATGCCTTGAAAGGTTAATTTGATCCATGCTTATAAGACACAGTAATTGTGTTTGTAATTCAACACTCAAATTAATTTTGATGTTTATAGAAAGTGTACTTCACACCTCTTTAGGAGGAGTACAGTCAACTAACTCAGGTTCTCAAAAGCCACTACAGTGGATGGTGAACAGACCTAGCAGGTGATACTATGATGATCTGAAACCAAGATCAATGAACAAACATCTGAAGTGTAAAACAGCGCTGTTCTGCCACTCCTACAGATACTTCATCACACTGTCAGGATACTTCAAAAGCCGGGGGGGGGAAGAGAGGTGTGGGAGGAGAGAAAAAAAACATGTGTGATTAAAAGTTCAAAACCTCCCTCAGATCAGGTGCCTGTACTTTAAAAAGAACAGACACAATTGAAATGACAAAATGAAAGTGCCGGGTTAGGTACAGGAAGCAATTCGACGCTAAACATTATCGACCCGATTTCAAAGATCAAAATGAAAATTGAAGTGCATCCTCTTGCACTCTTTAGCACAGCTAAATGATTAATGAAGATTCAAACACAGCCCATTGTTTTAAGGCTTTGTGCATATTTGCGGTCTTTAGGAAACCACAAGTCTCAGATTGTAGCTTTATGGGTGGCAGTTCGTGTGCACACATTTCAGGCCAACATTCTCTGAAAATAGATGCGTAATATCTCAGATTAAACAGCCGTTTACGTGACACTTGACATTTTATATAACTGCAGGCATGAGCAATTAAGTCATTAAGGCATCAGACAACTTCATTCTGAGACACACGTTTCTCAATTAATTTGTTAAACTTTATTTTTGATGGATAGTGGCTAGATCATTTGTCAATTGTTTGACAAAATCCTTTGAAAAGTGACTTCTACTCAAGCAATACTCCAACATAAGGCTCAACAGCATCTGCTGAAAGCATAGTTCCCAAAATATTTGCTTTCCTCAGATAACATCCATCCAACTCCTTTTTGGAATATGGATACCACATGATATCTACATTGTCACCCTCCACCACATTTCCTCCAGATCAGGTCCGACATCTGCTTAATGCTTCTCAACAACAACAACTTGTACTTAAGTAGTGCTTTTAACGTAAGCAAACATTTCTAGGCACAGGGGCATTTTAAAACAAAATATGACACTGAGCCACAGGAGGAAATAGTAGGGTAGATGATCAAAAGCTTGGTCAAAGATGTAGGTTTTATGGAGCGTTTTAAAGGAGGAGAGAGAGAGGTGGAGAGGCAGAGAGGTTTAGGGAGGGCACTCAAAAGCTTCGGTCTCAGGCAGCTGAAGGCACAGCCACCAATGGTGGAGCAATTAAAATTTGGGATGCTCCAGAGACCAGAATTAGAGGAGGGCAGATATTTCAGAGGGTTGTTGAGATGGAGAAGATTACAGAGATAGGGAGGGGTGAGGCCATGAAGAGATTTGAAAATAAGGACGAGAATTTTAAAATTAAGGTATTGCTTAACCGAGAGCTAATGTAGGTCAGAGAGCACAGAGGTGAAGGGCGAACAAGACTTGCTGCAAATCACAGGCAGCAGCGTTTTGGATGATTTCAAGTTTATGGAGAGTAGAATATGGGAGGTCAGTCAGGAGTGCATTAGATTACTCAAGTCTACAGGAAATAAAGATATGAATGAGGGTTTCAAAAGCACTCTAATTGGAGAATATCCTAATCCTCCCCCCATTAAAGGTAAGACCTCAGCAACTAAAACACTGAAAATAACAAATATTCAATTTTCTTTTATTTTGCTACTTAAAAAGAAATGGTTGAAGCAGAAGATCAACTGCAGCCACTCTCTCAACTCATTCAGGGTTCTTGCTCCTGATCACTATCCAGGTACCCCTCCTGTGTGTGGACCAATTAAGAGGAGGATCAGGCTCATCTGTGACATGCTCTAGTCAGGTAGCAAGGCAATATTCACTATGTAGACCCCTATATTGAAAGTAGGTAAGATACTGGATGTCAACTGGCACCTGTGGAACCAGACTTCAGAAGAGGAAAGAAATTGGGTGCAAAAATAAATTAAACTGTACTTCGGAAATAAGCAGGAGGGAGAAGCACTGTTTCAAAACCTGTCATCTCACAACTACATAATTATTGAATTCGAAGCAATCTGAGTACAAAACATATTGCACATGATCCTCCAAGGCGTTTTACTGGAATCATTTTGCTGCTGGTAACATTTTTTTTTAAGAGATTTGTGAGATGTTTCTCCCATTTCCTGCTGATGTGAATAAATGCACTGCTGTTCAGAACCAAAAAGGCAATGGCCCGAAACGATATTAACCAATGAATGTTTAATGTTTTCACTTGAAATCCATTCCTCTACTGTTTTAGCAGTGATGTTGATGCATGTATTTTAAATGTTAAAATCACTGCTAAAATACAGAAGAGAAAAATTTCAGATAAAGGCCTTAAGAGTTTGTATGCTAATATTGTTCCCAAATTTCAAGGTACATAGGAGTAGGCAATGGCACCTACCATAAATTTGGCATCTCCCTTGGAAAGTGTGTTGGTGATGAAATTTATTGCCTCCAAGCATTCCACAACTGGATTGAGAATCTTTGGCTGAAAAAAATCCAATAAAAATATCAGTAACAAAGCTGTAGTGTATTCATTACATATAAACATTATTCCTCAGTGCAGTCTCTAGGCTTATTCAGCATGTAGAAACAAGTTCACTTTACAGCCATGACTTGAGTACTGCTCCCATATCTGGGAATGCTCATGTAACAAATACCAAACACTCTGGCAGGATGCAAGAAAGATCTCATCATTTAGGAAATCCTTCTTACTTCCATCCTTCAACCTCTCTTTATCAACACTACTAGAATCGGTGCTTCTTGAAATGTAGCCTCTTGCATTCCATTGAGCTGCAAATAAACTGGCTTACTATTTTCCCCACCTTCATTTTCACTTTGTTGGAATCAGAATTCATCACACCATCTCCAATTCTAACCCATGCTTTCCAGCGTCTCAGAACTGTGCAACACATTATCTCTCTCAGTCTTCCCTTCCTCCCACAATCTTCAAACTGTTCAAACCCAAGCTCAGCATCCATCGCTCAGTGACCTAATTTTCACTTTTACTCTCCCACTGACATCCCTATACAATGGGCCTTGATCTTTCACCTTGATTTCTCAACAGAAGAAAAGCTGTCATTGAGTTCATCAAGAATAGCATACACTTGATCACAATAATAAAACAGACAAAAAACTCTGCAAAAGGCTTTTATACAGAGGGTTGTTGATATCATTAAATAGGGAATCAAAATGTTAATAACTAGTTTAAAAACAGCCCTAAAGGGCACCACTTGCAAACACAACAGTAGTTTAGTCTCAGGATATCACTGCCTCTTTTATTGAAGATAGTTTGACTAAAGTCCTCTATCAAGCTTGCCATTTTTTCCTCCCTCTGTATATTTTCACCTTTTCAGTTGTTTCCTCCAGCCATGCACGATCTCAATTTGTGCAAGTAATCTTGTTCCCAATATTCCGCCAATGGCATTCCAGCAAATAGCTGGAAAGCAACATATTCTGAAGCACTTTCCTTGCTTGTGTGTCCCCATGATGACACTACCAGACTCAGCATCTCTCGGGTTCAAACTTGCATCCTATTTATCCAACGGCATAGGATATTGAAACTCCAATACATTGTGTGTATACACCATCCCAAGTATATTTTTAATTTACTCAAATGAGAAGTCAGATCCCTCTTTCTACTGGAGAGGGATTAAAATGCACATTTGGCCTCAACATTTATAAACCAGTCTATTTCCAAATGTGCTGAATTTGCTTGGCATAATGTCAACATGCAACTATGCCAATGTTTAACAAGGATTTAAAATAAATCCCTGAACTAATTTAGCGATTTTTAAAAAAAGTTTCCTTCCCAATTTTCTCCTACCCTTCCTCTTCTTCTGAATTTGCTGATTTTTTTTGTTAATGTACAGTTCAGTAGGAAATGGTGCTCCTTAGTACATCACCCAAGTGACTGTTATTCATGCATGAATCTGGACATATAATCCAACAGGCTATTCATCAAAGAGGGAGGGGAGACATCAGAGCCATGGCTAATCCTGTCCACAAGTGATGTCTCCACACACGTTTCTAGCCGGAGGTATTAGATGGTGACTAGAAGTGGAAACCCTCCCTCCTCCCTGATCCAGGGATTCCCCAGCTGAGATCAGTTAACTCAGTACAGTGGCTGTGTATACACGAATCTTTGAAGGTGGTAGGACAAGTTGAAAAGGCATCGAAGAAAAGAATTTGGGGTCCTTGGTTTCATTAATAGAGGAACTGAAAAGCAAAGGATTGTGCTAAACCTTTATAAAACACTGGCTGGGCCTCAACTGGAGTACTGTGGGCACAACATTTTAGGAAGAATGTCAAAGTCTTGGAGATGGTGTATTTTTATTCGAATGGTGGCAGGGATAGGGATTTCAATTATATGGAGAGACTGGAAAAGCTGGGGTGGTTCTTAGAGCACTAAAGGTTCACAGGTGATTTGATAGAAATGTTCAAAATCAAGAATGGTTTTGACAGAGTAAATAAGGAGAAACTGCTTCTAGTGGCAGGAGAGTCAGTTATCAGCGAGCACGGATTTAAAGTGACTGGCAGAAGAACCAGAGACAACGTTAGGAAATATTTTATTGTGCAGCGAGTTGTTGCGATTTGGAAAGCACTGCCTGAAAGGGAGATGGAAGCTGATTCAATATTAACATTCAAAACGGTACTAGATAAATACTTGAAAGAGGAAAATTTACACAGCAATGAGGGAAAAAGGGGAGCGAGATTAATTGGATAGGTCTACCAAAGTGCCAGCACAGAGACGATAGACTGAATGGCCTTTTTCAGTGCAGTATCATTGTATGGTTGTAGGAGGCTACAGAGGTAATGAGGGGCAAGTCCCTGATGGATTTAAACGCAAAGGTTTAGAATTTTAAATGTGTTGCATTAGGTGACCCAGTGTCAAGATAAGTGTTATGACCAGGTGAGAAAGGTATCTAGGGATCTCTTTCTCAGCCTTCACCTGGTCTTATTGTAACAGGGTTTTAATTTTTAAACACACCGTGTTTTGAGCTCCCTCTTGGTGAATCCTGCTTTACCACTTTCCAATTATAAGGCAAAGAAATGAGCACAACCAGGTTTTCTCAGGCTTAAAGAAGAAAAGTGAAATTTATTAAAACTTAAACTCTAATTCGGTTAATGCCTACAGATACACGCTGCGCAGCATGCTAGCATGCATATGCGATACGCACATGCAAATAGAGTCAGAAAAGAGAAGAAAAATAAAGTGGAGAGGTTTGAGGCAATATCAGAAGAGTTTCTTGTTACTGTGCTTTGAACTCATTGTAGTACTTTTGTAGGTAGTTCTTGCTTGTAGGCAATTCGTGCTTTTCATTGGGGCCCAGTATTCTTCTTAAACCTTGTTCACTGAAGGAGAATTTTCTCTCTTGGGGTTCATTTGTCTGCAATGGGTCTTCAGTTCCTTGTGAAAGAGATGGGAGCAGACAGGACAGAGGTCCTTTCAGTCCAAGAGCAAACAGCTTTCTCAGTTTTAAAACTGTGGCAAGTTCTAACTCAAAAAGCTCCCAACAGCCAGTTAGTCATGTGACTAAACAGGTCTGACCACTTCTTCTGTGTACTGGGGAAGCAGGGACTGGTCCCTTTCTTCCAACACTGTCTGCTAGTAAACAAAAATTGCCCGACGAGGAGCCTGGCAATTCCTTGTGATAGGCCCTCTTTTCTTCCCAGCAACAATTTAAAGTTTAATGTTCATGCGGTGAAATCATGTGCCTCATTCTTGGCAGGTGGGGGCCTGCATGACACCTCCACACCCAGGGAGTTTTGAAAAAGAATGCGCATTTCATTAAAAGGTTTGAGAAAAATATAAGATACAGAAAGAAAACAATGCATTTCTCTCATTCATTTCAATTTATTCACAACTCTTAAAGCTTATTAAAAAATTGTCTTTTCTGGGTGTCACTGCTGCTTTAACTTCCCTTTTTTTGGCATCCCAGTAGCCATGTAGTTCTTTGGGAAAGCTTTTCTTCAATTTGCCCATTGCCATGACTGCCTAGGATCTTTGTTCCTGTTGAGGTAATGATTTTTCGAGGAGCGTTGGTAGTGGGCGGGACTATCCTGAACCCTATATCAGTGCTTTGCTGAGCCATGCAAAGGCTTTTGCCTTCAGGGGATGGGTGGCTCCCTTTTCCTGTGACTGTGGGGCAAGATTCTTTGTTAATCTCCCCTATGTTCTCTGGAAAATTCCTGCCTGCAGGTATGTATGCAGACTTGACTGCACTCTCCTGTGGCACGTTGACTAGGTGAGACATCACCCTCACCGTTTCGGTGCCCCATAGAAGTCTCTCTTTGTCTCTGCAGGTTCCTGTAAATGCTGTTAGCAACTCTGGAGGGGTGCTTCTAGAGTTTGCATTTACATAGGAGAATGTGGGGGTCTAACTTTACTAATTTTTTTGAAGTTGGCTGACCAGACAGTAGGGGTTTTTATTCAGGATTCCTTCCAGACTTTCTTTAACCTGCCCCCTTGGTCACTTTTTCCCCTTCTCTTTCAAACTTTTGCCAACTGTGTACCTGCCTGTCCCCTTTTGTTCTTGATGGGGGTCCCTTACAGTTCACCAGCCCTCTGCTGGAGGGTCCTTCTAACACCAGTACAGGACTTCGTGGTGCAGGTTTCGCTGTCGGTTGGGGTTTCCCCTCAACCTGGCACATGTGGCAACTCCTGCAGCACTCCAGCACATCTTGTGGAGTTTTGGCCAGTCAAACCGCTATCCTCTGCGGGCTTTGGTCTTTCACATACCGGCATGTACAGCCACTGTAGTCTTGTGAGTTCTTAATATTTCTCCCCGGTACCTCTGCGGCACCACTGACTGGTGAACTACCGTCCACTCCTGGGCCTGAGGTCTGTGAGGAGAACTCCATTTCCTCAACAGTACCTCAGTCTTTAAATAGTAGCAATCAGGGACTCCCTCTGCTTCACTTTCAGACTGAGCAGCCTGTGCTAACTCTCACAATACTGGGTCAGCTCGCTGAGCCTCAGCTAGGGAAAATCCATTTAACTCATTCTCTGGGTCTCATAACTTTCCAAAGAAAGTCTCAGATAGACAGACCTGGTCATCTGCTTGCAGTGCCAATGCAGTCTCCTCTGGGGGAGCTGGTTTGATCAGGGCCTGACCCACGACACATTCAGGGAAATTGCAGGGAACTGTCGCTTGCCACCGCCCTGTCTCTCTGACCTCCTGTGGTCTTTCTTTCACTACTGGAGGAGGAGTGGGGAGCGTCCTACCACCTTCACCTCCACCAGATCACTACCTAGGAGCAGGTCAACCCCATCCACAGGCAAACTAGGGACAATCCCTACAGTCACCGGTCCTGATACTAGGTCACACTCCAGGTGCACCTGATGTACAGGTACAGTCGTCCACTGCCCTCCAATACCATTCACCAGCATTTTAGTCTTCACTGTACTCTCTGGGGGAAAGGTCAGGCCTTTTCCCAGTAAAAGGGATCTAGTGACCAGTGTCCCCAAGAATCACTAGGGGTTTGTTTGCCCCACTCGAGGGGTATGGGGTTACTTTCCCTTCAGACACAAAACCCTGATAACCTTCAGGAATCCTGTTAACGTTTCCTGCACTGGCCGTAGTTAGCTTCCTGGGTTGCACTCTTACTGAAGTTAAAGCCACAGCTTGTTCTGTTTTACTTTGCATCAGGTCCCTGTCTTCACTGTGCGGAAACGCCCTGATTAACCCTACCAGTTTCCCCTTTAGTTTCCAGCAGT
The DNA here is from genome assembly GCF_036365525.1 of Heterodontus francisci. Lineage (NCBI taxonomy): Eukaryota > Metazoa > Chordata > Chondrichthyes > Heterodontiformes > Heterodontidae > Heterodontus > Heterodontus francisci. The sequence continues at coordinate 2,698,728 of NC_090417.1, forward strand.
CAGCTTTAATATGCCCTGCTTTATTACAATAGAAGCACACAGGTCTCTGGGTCTCACTCTTGCTCACAGCACCTTCCCTTTTGGCTGGAGGAGTGCGCCCTGTGTCTCCTGCTTTCCTTTCTTTCCCAGGACTGTCTGGGCGGAGATCACCTTTCCACCCTTTGTCCTTTTCGGATTTGTGGGGGCAATTAGGAACGGTTCTCCCCTGGGGAACCGACTTTTAAATTAAAACAAACTCATTGGCCAGAACGGCCGTTTGCCGAGCTCCCTGAACCCGCTGCTCCTCTACATGGGACTTTATTGAAAGTGGAAGAGAGTTTTTAAATTCCTCTGACAGAATTACTTCTCTGAGAGTCTCATAGCTTGAGCTGTCATTTAAGAGCCCTCAGCCACTGGTCAAAAGCCAGCTGCTTACCTCTTTCAAACTCCAGATAAGTTTGATTAGCTTACTTTTTGAGGGTTCTAAACTTTTGGCAGTAGGCTTCAGGCACTAATTCATAAGCCCCGAGGATAGCATTTTTGGTCAGTTCATAATTTGATGAACTCTCATCTGGCAACAAGGAATAAACCTCATGGGCTTTTCCAGTTAGCTTGCTTTGTATTGAAAGAGACCAGGTCTCAGTTGGCCATTTTAGCTGCCTCGCCAATTTTTCAAAGGACACAAAAAACGCTTCCACATCTTCCTCACTGAATTTTGGAATTAATGGGCAAGTTTTACCAATTTTGTACCCAGCTCTGAATTATGCTCCTCCATATTGGCCATGCTTTCACTGGAATTATTCTGTCATCCCCTAGTTAACTCAAGCCGCTTCAACTCTCTCTCTTCACATTCTTTCTGGAATATTCTTTCTCTCGCTCTCTCTCCTGTCTTTCTTTCTCTCTGTCCTCTCTCGTTCCTTCTCCTGTCTTTCTCTCTCTCACTTGCCTTTCAGTTTCTTCACGTTCTTTTTGGAAGGCTCTTTCTCTTCACATTCCTTCTGGAAGGCTCTTTCTTTCTCCCTCTCTCTTTCCTCAAATGCAAGTTTCCTCTGTTCTAATTGTATTTTTGCTCACACTATCCTGTCAAGAGTCTGCTTCTAACCCTATTGCTGCTTCTTCAGATTCAAGGGAAAAATGGTTGGCCACTAGCCTTACGAGTTCAGACTTCTTGGCTTTGCCATGTACAGTGATTCCACACACTGCTCAGCCATTTTTCTCAGATCCTCCATAGACAGTGCTTTTAACTTATCCCAAGTTGCTTCACCCTGGCTTGGAGAGCTACTCGCTTCAGTTGCAGACATGTTAGTATTCAATTACACACAACCACAAGAAAACATGTCTTAATCTTGCTCTTTTTTTTTTGATTGGTAACAATTTGGCTTCCCACTTCCAATTTCTCTCGTTTGTCTGTGGGTAAAATTCTGGACGCTAGCACCCAAATTTCTGTTACGACCAGGTGAGAAAGCCTTCACCTGGTCATATTGTAACAGAGTTTTAATTTTTAAACACACCATATTTTGAGCTCCCCCTTGGTGAGTCCTTCTTCACTGCTTTCCAATTATAAGGCAAAGAGAGGAGCACAACCAGGTTTTCTCAGGCTTAATGAAGAAAAGTGTAATTTATTAAAACTTAAACTCTAATTCAGTTAACGCCTATGGATACACGCTGCGCTCCACGCTAGCATGCATACTCGATATCCACATGCAAATAGAGACAGAAAAGAAAAGAAGCACAAAGTGGAGAGGTTTGAGGCAATATCAGAAGAGTTTCTTGTTACTGTGCTTCGAACTCATTGCAGTCCTTTTGTAGGTAGTTCTTGCCTGTAGGTAATTCTTGCTTTTCGTTAGGGCCCAGTATTCTTCTTAAACCTTGTTCACTGTAGGAGACTTTTCACTCTAGTTCATTTGTCTTCAATGGGTCTTCAGTTCCATATGAAAGAGATGGGAGCAGACAGGAGAGAGGTCCTTTCAGTCCAAGAGCAAACAGCTTTCTCAGTTTTAAAACTCTGCGGCAAGTTCAACTTCAAAAAACTCCCAACAGCCAATTAATCATGTGACTAAACTGGTCTGACCACGTCTTCTGTGTCTTAAGGAAGCAGGACTGGTTCCTTTGTTCCAACACTGTCTGCTAGTATGCAGAAAAGGTCTTACCAGCAAGGGGCCTGACAATTCCTTGTGATAGGCCCTCTTTTCTTCCCAGAAATAATTTTAAGTTTAATGTCCATGTGGGGAAATTATGTGCTTCATTCTTGGCAGGTGAGGTCTGCATGACATGAACCAGCGAGCACAGGGGCGATGGGTGAATACAACTTGGTAGAAAGCTGGTAACAGCAGGAGGCCAGTCAGTACCTTGAACTTGTAGTGACATTCAATTAGAATATGGCTGATCTGTATCTCAACTTCATTTATCTGCCATTGCTCCATACTCCTTAATGTCCTCACCTAACAAAAATCTATCAATCTCAGTCTTCTAAATTTCAATTGCCCCAGCAGCCTTTTAGCAGAGAGTTTTGCAGATTTCCACTTCCCTTTGCGGTTCTTTCTGATTTCACTCCAAAACGGCATTCCTCTAATTGTAAGATCATACTCCCTTGTTCTGAATTCCCCAACCAGAGGAAATCGTTTTTCTGTTGCAACTCTATCAAATCCCTTTATCATTTTAAAGATCTTGATTAGATTATCCCTTAACCTTCCAAGGAATACAAACCAAGTTTATGAAACCTGTTCTTATAATTTAACTCTAAATCCTGATATCATTTTAGTGAATTTGCGCTGCATCCACTCCAACTCCATACCTTTCCTGAGGTATGGTGCCCAAAATTGAATGCAGTCCTCCAGATGAGATCTGACGAAGGCTGAGACACTTCATCACTTTTGCATTCCAACTTCCTTCACATAAAGGCCACCATTCCATGAGTAGTTTTTATAACTTTCTGTACCTGCACACCAGTTTTTAGTGATCTATGTACATGGATACCCTAATCCCTTTGCTCTTCCATAACTCCTTGTCTTTCACCATTGGGAAAATATTCTAATTTGTCTTTCTTGCATCCAAAGTGAACGACTTCATACTTCTCTACATTGAACTCCATCTGTTATAGTTTTGCCCACTGAACCATCTGAGAGCACTGCTTTTCTTCACTTCTGGTCTGTTGTGCATCTTCCACTCTCTTCACTCCATTGGTGGCCATGCCTTCAGTCATCTCAGCCACACACTCTGGAATTACCTCAGTAAACCTTTCTGCCACTCTCTCATCCTTTTTTAAGACCATCCTTAGAATCCATTTCTCTGGCCAAGCCTTTAGTTAGCCCTCCCAAAATCTTTTTCTTCGACTCTCTGTCAACTTTCACTGGTTACACTTCTGTGAAGCGCTCTGGGATGCTTTATCTACATTAAAGATGCTCGATACATACAATATGTTGCTACTTCAGTCAAAATTCATTTTTTTAAAAATGATGAATTTCAAAAAATTGAGAGTAATGAATACCCAGAAGCAATTACAGGTAATAATCAAGGATTTACATATCATAAACTTCAAAGTAAAATTTGAACAGTTTGTAACCACCCATAACTGAAGAGAAAATTACAGCCTTGAAATCATTCCAACAAATCCAACATTTAATGTGAAGTTGATGGGATACTATTATTGAATTTTACATTCCTTGTTAACATGCAATGATGTGCATACGGAGGGATTACCTGTTGTGGTGTATAATAACTGAAAGTTTATTAAGTCAGATCCACGATAGCAGACTTCTTCAGGAAGCAGTTCGCCCCTGCACAGCAGGCCATTTATCCCACCTTCAGAATTTTTGTTCCACTTGGATATATCCCTCTGGCCTTTTACCCTCTCTAGATCTTTACATTGGAAACTGCTAGCATGACTCAATTTCTCTACTATCTCCCTCTGTACTTGCAGCACTCCATTCTCTCAAGTCTAACCCTGACATTGTCATTAAACTTGCTGTCAAGGGCAGCTCTGTGTCCCTTGGCAAACAGACCTCTAGGTTGCAGAGACTGAATAGCAACTCACTGACACTTCCTCTCATCTCCCCTTGGCCCAAGACCCCACCATCAAACATCATCATCTTTTCCCACACCATGACTGACCTCATATCTTCTGGAGATCTTAGCTTCAAGATTTCCAATTTCATAATCTCCAACCCTGCACAGCCTGCTTCTACCTCCTTCCCAAAATCCACAAATAGGACTCTCCTGGTAAACCTATCATTCAGTCCGTTCTTGCCCCAGGGAACTTGTTTCTTCTTATCTCAACTCTATTTTATCTCCCCATGTCCAATCTCTTCCCACCCCCATTCACAAATCTTCCGATGCCCTCCGCCACTTTTAAGTTTCCAGTTTGCTGGCTCTAACCATCTCCTTTTCACCATGGATGCCCAGTCCCTCTACACCTATTACATTGAGCAGCTACCTCGATTACAATTCCTCCCACTCTGCCGTTAAGGACTCTATTTCATTCTCCCAATTTCTCCCTTGTGTTGGTTTGGATGATGCCACCTTCCACACCAGTACCTCCAATATGTCTTCCCTTTTTCTCAACTGAGATTGACAGGGCCCCCAACTAAACCCATCCTATTTGTCACAATTATGCCCTTACCTCTTCCTCTCCCTTCCAGAACAGTGATATGGTTCTCCTTGTCCTCAACATCCACCCCACGAGCTTCCACATTCAACGGATTATTTTCTGCCACTTGTGCTGTCTCCAGCGTGATGCCACCACCAAACACATTCCAAAGAGACCATTCGCTCTGTGACACCCTGCTCCACTCTTCCATCAACCCCAACACTCACTCCCTTTGCCAAGCAAGTGCAGGAGATGCAATACCTGCCCTTTCACCTGCTACCTTCCCACTGTCCAGGACCCCAAACAATCCCTCCAGATGAAACAGTACTTTTCAATTTATTAAACTGTATTTGCTGCTCATAACATGGTCGTTTCTACACTGGGGAGACCAAACACAGCCTTGGTGACCATGTTGTTGAACACCTCCGTTCAGCCCATAAGTGTGACCTGAGCTTTCAGTCAGCTTCCCTCTTAATTCTCTGCTCTATCCTCACTCTGAACTCTCTGTATTTGGCCTCAAGCTCAAGAAACAGCACCTCATCTTTTGATTAGGCACTTTACAGCCTCTGGACTCAACACTGAGTTCAACAATTTCAGATCATAACCACTGCTCCCATTTTTATGGACAGCAGCTGTTGGCAATGATACTTCTAATCCCATTTACACCTTCTGTAGATCCATCTTGTGTTTCTTTACTTGTCTCATTATAATTCCCTATTGCCATACACTATTATCCCTTTTGACATTTGATCACTCCTGCCTTTCACCCGATGACAGATCTTGCCTTTTGCTCTTTTTTCCCCTCCCTCTACACTTATTTAAAACTTGTCATATCTCTAACTTTTTCCAGTTGTGAAGGAAGGTCATTGGGCTGAAATGTAAACTCTATTTCTCTCTCTCTCCACAGGTGCTGCCTGACCTGCTGAGCATTTCCAGCATTTTCTCTTTTTATTGCAGCCAATACAATACTGGCTTCACTATTTGTTTTCAATTTTCCTTTCCCTGTCAATGTTCTCCCTTTCTCTCCTCCCCTGACAATATGACTCCTTGTTGGATTACAGTCCCACAGGCACTTCTAATCAGTGCACAGCAAGATGCATCACTGCCAAGTAACATACCCTCTAATTTTTTTTTTTTTGGACTGCAGCGACTAAGTGTGCGGCTCCTTGAAATTTTTTTGCGTGGCTGCACACATGCAGTAACTTAAAAGGGCCGACTTGTGCGTGGCCAATGTGGGAACTTTCAGGTTGCTGTGCATAAAGGGATTAATGCTGTTAATGCCCAATCACTCGACATTAGATTTTCAGCAGCAATTATCATGAATGATCAGAAGCAGGAACCCTGGTCAATTTCTCTGTTCAAAGAGAATAAGCCACTGAAGCACTTGTGTGCTCATCCCAGCTAAAATAACCAAACTCAGCACTGACTCGGTCTTCAATTTGAGATTGGGCTTAGTCACCTTGTCTGAAATAAGCAACTGAGGCAGTAGGGAGCCTTGACCACTTCTTTTGCAAAAACTTTGTCTTAATGGTTTAATTATTAGTCTAACTTCAGGAACACACAATTTCAAAAATTATTTTTGTTTTTTTGTAATCGGGAGGATCAGACCCACGTCTGACACCACAATTCCAATGGTTCTGCAGCAAGCAATGATCAGGTTTGGATTTTCGGCTACCAATCAAGCTTTGAATTTAATTGGGACATTGTAGGAGTAGGAAAGTATCTAACCTTTGTTTTATATTTCCACCTGGCTGCATGATGAAAGTGGGCACTCCGCTGCAAATTGTTATTTGGAAATTTTAAAATGTTAAATACAAATTGAGATTTTGCACAAACAAATTGCAAGATTCAACCCCCTCACTCCTCTAAAGTTAACCCCAATGCTGGAGCTTTTTCTCAAGCCTGTGCCCCAGGGAGGGAAGACAGCACCCTCTGCTGTTTTGCAAATACAATGCCTAAATCCAAAGAAAATGCAGGATTGTGGGCCGTAGCAGGGAAACTGGGCACAGGAGGTGTGCACCTTGTCACAAGATTATTAAAAATGAGGAAAGTCATTTAACCCTTCTTAATTTATTCAGAGATTGTGTGTTGGATGTAATTTTATGAAGGTATTTCAAATTTCTTAACGTTTGGTGTAGAGCTTTAATGCATACTTCCTTCACCTTTTAGCATTTCAACGGATACTCCAACCCAAGCCCAGGAGTCAGTTCGAGAGATAATTAACAATTTCAACCACTGTGGGAGTTCGACACACAACTCAGGTGCCTCAGTGAAGACAGACTGTCAGAGGTATTAAGCGATCTCGATGAGAACATGTGGAAGTCAAGAATCCAACCAGCAACCAAGCTCAGAATAGATAACTATCATGTATACCAGTCCTGACACATGGAGCAGACTCTTGGGCTGCTACAGTTCACAACTAATCAAGAAGGATGCATTTGACCAATGGGGCCTTTGGCCAATACTAAGTTTCCGTTTGTACAATGATGTCAAGAACACAAAGATCAGAGACGCACAGCACAAAACCATTAATACCCCAAATCATCAGTCTCTAATAATTGCAACTATTCAGGCATATCGCTCAATCAGACAAGAACTTTGATATGAAGACAGCCCTAAAGGCATCCCAACCTAGGCTCCCTTCAGATTGGCATAGACCTTGAGGCAGCTCAATAACTACTTGGACTTGTGCCGTTATGCAGGATCTGATTGCCCTTAGGAATGTTGTGGTGAAGGTACACCCACAGTGCTGTTTGGTGGGGAGTTCCAGAATTTTGACCCAGCGACAATGAAGGAACGGCGATATATTTCCAAGTCAAGGCGGTGTGTAACTTGGAAGGGGTAGTGCTCCCAAGCACCTACTGCCCTTATTCTTCTAAGTGATAGAGGAGGGGAATTCAGGAGCTACTGCCAAAGAAGCCTTGGTGAGTTGCTGCTGTGCATCGTGTAAATGGTACAAACTGCAGCCATGTTGCACGAGTGATGCAGGGACTGAATGTTTAAGGTGGTGGATGAGGTGCCGATCAAGCCAGCTGCTTTGACCTGAATGGTGTTGTGCTTCTTGGGTGATGTTGGAGCTGCACTCATCCAGGCAAGTGGAGAGTATTTCATCACACTCCTGACTTGTACCTTGTAGATGGTGGAAAGGAAATGAGTCACTTGCCACAGAATTCCCAGATTGTGACCTGCTCTTGTAGCCACACTATTTATGTGGCTAGTTCAGTTAAGTTTCTGGTCAATGGTGACCCTAGGATGTTGACAGTGGGGGATTCAGTAGCAGGCATAGACTGCTTTATTCTTTGAGGAATTGCAAATGGAACAGAATACTGTGTAATTATCAGTGAATATCCCCACTTCTGACCTGATTATAAAAGGAAGGTCGTTGATGAAGTTGCTGAAGATAGTTGGGTCAAGAACACTGCACAGAGGAACTCCTGGAGCGATGTCCTGGGGCTGAGATGATTAGCTTTCAACAACCGCAGCCATTTTCCTTTATGTTAGATATGACTCAAGCCAGTGAAGAGTTTTCCCCCTGACACCAATGACTTGAATTTTAATAGGACTCTGTGGTGCCACACTCGGTCAAATATTGCCTTGATATCAAGGGAAGTCACTCTTACCTCAGCGAGAAAGTAGTTCTTTTGTCCATGTTTGGACAAAGGCTGTAAGGAGATCTAGAGCTGAGTGGGCCTGGCGGAGCCCAAACTAGGCATTGGTTAGCATGGTATAAGTGAATAATTGCTGCTTGATAGAACTGTCAATGACATATTTCATTGCTTTGTGGATGATTGAGAGGCAGTTGATGGGCGATAATTGTTTGGATTGGATTTGAACCTGCTATCAGTGGACTGGACAAACCTGGGCAATTTTCTACTTCAGGTACTTCTAAAAAAAAAGGTAGATGCCAGTGTTGTAGCTGTACTGGAACAGCTTGGCTTGATGATTGTGCTATCAACGTTGAAGATTTTCTCTCAGTGAAGCTAAGGCAGGAGTGTTTTACTGCTTAGAAATCTAGAAAAGGTGGATTTTGAATGCAATGAAGGTACAAAGAACGTTCACATTTAATAAAACCCAAGACAGCCTTAGGTCAAAATAACTGTCAAGGATGGAATTACTGTATAAATGAGGGACAAGCTCAAACATAAAAATGATCACTTTGCTCATGAGCTCCATCAAAATTAGGTGTGTACATCCCAGGGAACTTGGGTGCTCAATTTTTGATTTTCCATCCTGCCTTCACCATTTGGACACGCACGTACATTCGAAAAATCATTGGGTGTAAAAGAAGAAAGGTGAATTATAATCAATACAGCAAATAGTAAACCATGGAATGGGGCATACTGAGATAGGGGCTACCACACAATTCCAGCTACAAATAGATTTTGATTTAGATTTAGAGATACAGCACTGAAACAGGCCCTTCGGCCCACCGAGTCTGTGCCGACCATTAACCACCCATTTATACTAATCCTACACTAATCCCATATTCCTACCACATCCTCACCTGTCCCTATATTTCCCTACCACCTACCTATACTAGGGGCAATTTATAATGGCCAATTTACCTATCAACCTGCAAGTCTTTTGGCTGTGGGAGGAAACCGGAGCACCCGGAGGAAACCCACGCAGACACAGGGAGAACTTGCAAACTCCACACAGGCAGTACCCAGAATTGAACCCGGGTCGCTGGAGCTGTGAGGCTGCGGTGCTAACCACTGCGCTGCCTATATAGGGTATTAAAAAAAAATTAATGATTATCTTCTGCTCAGAAGTGGTATGTACACCATACCCTTTCCAAAATAATTACATTTATATTCTTTACAGTTGCCCTGAAGGTTGTTGTGAACTACAAATTTAGAAAGACTAAAGATTGTTCCATAATATACTGCTTGTCTGCACACATCACCATTTCTTTCAACTGGAAAACCCAATACTGATATTCAACAGGGGTATTTCCCAGATCAAATACTTGAACTTACAACGGCCTGACAGTAGATTTCAGCCTCTCAGAGAGGAATAGCATATATATATATATATATATATATATATATATATATATATACACACTCGGGAATTAAGTTTGGCAAATTTTTCATGAAAATGGCATTATTTTATATATATAAAATAATGCCATTTTTATGAAAAATTTGCCAAACTTAATTCCCGAGTAGAATTTTGCCCTAAAAATGTTTATTTCTGTAAACGTACACATCAATGTTTAACACCTAACTGGACTACAAGTCAGAAATTCAACAGCATTTTTATTTATATAGGAGTTGATAATCTCAAAAAGGTACAACCAATATATGAAATCATAATGTTATTTTGTTCCACCAGATGACTCATTCCACCATTCTAATCATTGATGTAGCAAAGTGATTACTGACAACGCAGCTGGCAGCTTACGTCATCTGACTGCGCCAATCTGCAAACATGCGCAGATTAGTTCCTACCCTCTGCACACGCGCTGCGTTCCACAGTGCCAGGACTGGCTGAAGCATGCGCAGAAGACGTCATCGCATAATGTGGGCAGATAGGGTTGGCACATGCACAGATGGTGTCATGGCAACACAGGCAGATGGTGGGGGGATCCGGGCCGCAGAGAGCAGGGGTGGGAGAAGAAGGGGTCTGGGGAGCGGGGAGAGAGCAGGGGTGGGGGGAGAAGGGGTCTAGGGAGCGGGTAGAGAGCGGGTGTAGGGAGAGCGCAGCCAAGGAACTTGCTGGCGGAGGGTGCGTTCTCCTCCTTCCCCCTGCCGCCAGCTCCCAACCCCCGCCGCCTGCCTGCTTGCTCACAGCCTCCAGCCTGCTCAGTCACAGCTCCCGGCCCCCGACCGCTCGCTCACAGCCCGCTTGCCACACGCCCGACCGCTGGCTCACCCGCCCGCTCGCTCCCTCCCTCCCCGGCCCGCTCCCTCCCTCCCCTCCGGCCATTGCGTGCTGCCATGTGTGTAGGTTGCCATCGTGTGATTATTTGAGCAGCGCCATCTTTAATCCTGACAGCTGCCTGACATCGCAGATTGTGACCTTTTAGTGGCACAGTCTGCATTTGCGCATGTGTCATTGCAGCGCCACCTAGCAGTGGTGTTGTCAGCAAACGCAGCATTGATGTAGCAATGCATGTCACATGCTGGTACTTTAAGACTCCACTCAAATAAAAGACACTGAAGAGGTGAAAACTCACTTTTTTTCCCCGCAGTGGCTCAGTTGGTAAACACAGTCAAACAAACTAGAACCTCTCAGTGGCAAATGCAGCACTTCAGCCACCCTGGGTTTTCATTCCTAATTGTTATCCATTAACTCTAGCTGAAAAGTACAAGGATGTGGCCACTGAGAAAGGAGAGGTTCAAGACTCATCATGGGATGTCAAAGGGAGAAAGTATGAGTTAGGAAAAAAAAACTAATCAACTCATTCTGCAGCTGACAATCTCAGTCACCAGCTTAAAAACAGTACAAACAAGACTATAGCCATCGCTCCTCAACTTTTCAATTTTGTTCCTCTGAAGCTCAAAATCTCCAACTTGCATGTTCTTCCTCCTTCTTCCTACATTCTTCGTACTGTGTTTAAGTTGAGTTGTTACATTATGCCCTACTGTAAAAATTCTTTTCTGGGACCACAAAACTGTGGAACTCTAACTCCCTAATTCTTCCTGTCTTCCAATAATCTTCAGATTTTTAAAACCCAAGCTGGGAGACATCTAAATCGCTGCCTCTTGATTTACCTCCTTTTCAGGCCTACTCTCTGACCTTGCTGCTGTCCTGCACCATGGATCCTGGCCCTTTACCTTGGTTCCTGAATTGAAAAGAAAAATAAACTTGAACTAAAAGGCTTCCATTCTGTTATGAAATCTGTTCAGCACAATGTGCTTTAATGGTCAGAATCATTAGTCTGAGGCCTCATGAGGTCTTGAAACATCACTCTTTAAATAACGCTCCATCGTTCTTGATAAACATCTTTTAATTTAAATACATGGTAAAACAACCTTTTTAAAAGTAAAGACTCTCAGACTAAAAATTTCTAAAGATTTCTAGTGTTTGTAATCTGCCCTTCTCGAGGCAAACACAAAAGAAAAAAACACAAAATAACAAATGAAAACTTCCCACATACCCTTTCCTCTCATCTTTCTAAGCTTCCCACTTTCTCCGAGCTCCTCCCAATCTCCACTTGCGTTACCTGGTGGGGAGTGGAAATGAGAGCACAAGCGCCCCGATGATACTTCACCTGTTCTCTCCCATGTCTGCCATCTGACACATTCGCATAGCAATGCAATTCCAGACTGGCAACTCAGTAGGTGCTACATTGCGTGGCAGAGTGTTACTTCTCTAACATGGTGCTCGGGTTCCCTACCTCCATCCAAAAAGCCATTTTCTATTTTACTTGAGGAACTCAGTGGGTCCATGACAGTTGCCATCAGGCATCAATTGTCTTGTAAGTAAATAAAAAAATCTGTACACTGAACACATTTACTGAGTAGTTAGCAGAGCATAAGGGTTACTTGGGTACATAAATAGGGGAACAGAATACAAAAGCAAAGAGATAACACTAAAACTTCATAAATTACTGGTTAGGCCTCAGCTGGAGTATTGTGAACAAATTCTGGGCACCACACTTCAGGAAAGATGTTAAGGCAGACAGAGGAGATTTACCTGGATGAGAGACTTTAATTATGAGGAGAGGTTAGTAAATTACAACTGTTCTTCTTGGAACAGAAAAGGTTAAAAAGTGACAAACTAGAGATTTTCATACAACAGAGGAAGAAAATGATTCCCTCTGGCCACTGCGAGACAAGGGTTAAGGACAAAGAATGGGGGAATGGGACTGAGCCCAACTGCTCTTCCAAAGAGTCAGCACATACATGATGGGCTGCATAGCCTCTTTCTGTGATTCTACTCCATCTGGGGAAGTCAGCATTTCACATGATAGCAGACTGAGTATTGAAGCAAGTTTGCAATGTATTCTCAGTTTTAAAGAAATATATAAACTTGATCCACAATAAGGAGTACTACATAGAATTGACAGCACAAAAACAGCCCAAATGGTCCGTGCCAGTGTTTATGCTCCACGTATGAGGAAAATAGCAAAGAAGTCAAATTGGTGAACAGTTCAAACAGGTTAATGATACTCTAGGTTTTAAGAGCCAACTGCCCAATTAAAAACTACAGCACTGGTCAATACACAGCTGTTAACACATGAAATAGTGGTTTCGTGAACTGGCATACGAAAACACGAATTAGGAGCAGTAGGCCACGTGGCCCCTTGGACCTGCTCTGCTATTCAACAAGATCATGGCTGATCTGATCGTAACTTCAACTCCACATTCCCTCCTACCACCGATAACCTTTCACCCCCTTGCTTATCAAAAATCTATCTACCTCTGCCTAAAAAATACTGCAAGACTCGACTTGCACAGCCTTTTGAGGAACAGAGTTCCAAAGACTCACGACCCTCACAGAAAAATTCTCTCATCTGTCTTAAATGGGCAACCCCTTATGTTTAAATAGTCACCACTAGTTCTAGATTCTCCCACACGAGGAAACATCCTTTCCACACCCACCCTGTCAGGACCCTTCAGGACCTTATGCGTTTCAACCAAGTTGCCTCTTACCCTTCTAAACTCCAGCGGATACAAGCCTTACCTGTCCAACCTTTCCTCATAAGGCAACATGCCCATTTCAGCTATTAGTCTAGTAAACCTTTTCTGAACTGCTTCCAACGCATTTACATCCTTCCTTAGTTAATCAGAACTCACCCTTTTTAATGTTTCTGAAGTATAGTCTGGATGAGTCAAAAGAATATCCATATCACCACTGGATTCAGCACCTAGAGACACAACGAGAAATAATGAGGGAGACTCCTTCCAATCTGCACTGTAGTTGCTGATTCCAGCAGGCTATGAAACATACAGAAATAGTAGACAAGTAAAGACTAACTGATCATGGTGAAAGCGAGCACTGTGACCCCCATCAGTGACCCCTCCCCCACACTACCCCCAAATTTCAGGGGGTAATAAATATTATACATGTTGCTCATAAATAAATCATTTTCTTTGTTGCAAGGCAATGGAAACACTCCCAAAACAATGGCTATGGATCACATTACCTGATTACCCACCTATCTTTTTAAGTTCCAATATTGGCTATAGCTAGGAGGAAGCTCCAGAAACATACCCAACCTTAATGATGCCAGAGCCCAGCTCCTGCGTGTAGAAGACAAGGCTGAAGTATTTGCGTCCATCTTCAGCTAAAAATGCCTAGTGGATGATGCATCTCTGCCTCCTCCCATGGTTCTCACCATCACAGATGTCCGTCTTCAGCCTTTCGAATCATTCCACATGATATCAAGAAACAGCTGAGTGCACTGGTTGCAGAGAAGACTATGGGCCCCGACAACATTACAGCTGTAGTCCTGAAGACTAGCGGCCCAGAACTAACCATGCCTCTAGCTAAGCTGGGGAAAATCGCCCTGTCCACCAAAAGCAAGACAAATCCAATCAGCTAGTTACTGCCCTAGCAGACTACTGTCAATTGTCAGCAGTGATGGAAGGTGTCATCGACAGTGCTATTAAGCGGCACTTACCAAACACCTGCTCACCCATGGTCATTTTGAGTTCCGCCAGAACAACTCACTCCAGACCTCATTACAAACTTGTTCCAAACGTGGACAAAACAGGTGAATTCCAGAGGTGAGGTGAGAGTGACTGCCCTTCACAGCAAGGCAATATTTGACCAAGTGTGGCATCAAGGAGTCCTAGTAAAATTGAAATGATTAGGAATCAGGGGAAAAACTTTTCATTGGCTGGAGTGGTACCTAGTACAAAGGAAGATGGTTATAGTTGTTGGAGGTCAATCATCTCAGTCCCAGGACACTGCTGCAGGCATTCCCCAGGAAAGCCCTAGGCCTAGCTATCTTCAGCTACTTCATCAATGACCTTCCCTCCAGAAGTGGCAATATTCACTGATAATTGTAGTATTTTAGTTCCATTTAAACTCCTCAAAAACTGAATCAGTCCATGCCTGTATGCAGCAATACCTGAACAACAGTCCAGGCTGGGCTGATGAGCTGCAAGTAAAACTGGCACCACACAAGTGCTAGGTAATGACCATCTTCAACAAGAGAGAGTCTAACTACCTCCCCTTCACATTGAAGAGCAGTAGCATCGCTGAATTCCCCACCATCAATATCCTAGGGTCACCATTGATTAGATTAGATTAGAGATACAGCACTGAAACAGGCCCTTCGGCCCACCGAGTCTGTGCCGAACATCAACCACCCATTTATACTAATCCTACTCTAATCCCATATTCCTACCAAACATCCCCACCTGTCCCTATATTTCCCTCCCACCTACCTATACTAGTGACAATTTATAATGGCCAATTTACCTATCAACCTGCAAGTCTTTTGGCTTGTGGGAGGAAACGGAGCACCCGGAGAAAACCCACGCAGACACAGGGAGAACTTGCAAACTCCACACAGGCAGTACCCGGAATCGAACCTGGGTCACTAGAAACTTGAGTGGACCAGCCACATAAATATATGCCTATGACTACAAAAGCAGGTCAGAGACTGGGTATTCCGCAGCGAGTGACTCATTCTCTGATTCCCAAAGCCTGTCCACCATCTACAAGGCACAAGTCACGAATATGATGGAATACTCTCCACTTGCCTGGATAAATGCAGCTCCAACAACACGCAAGAAGCTCGACACCATCCAGGACAAAGCAGCCGGCGTGATTGGTACCTCATCCACCACTTTAAACATTCACTCTCTCCGCTACCAGCACACCATGGTCTCAGTGTGTACCATCTGCAAGACGTACTGCAGCAACTCGCCAAAGCTTCTTCAGTAGAACCTCCCAAACCCGAAACCTCTAGGAGCAAGTTCGCCTCCAAGTCACACGCCATTCGGATTTGGAAGTACATCATTGGTCCTTGATCGTTGCTGGGTCCAAAGTCTGAAACTCCCTACCTAACAGCACTGTGGAAGTATCTTCACCATACCAACTGTAGCAGTCAAGACGGTGACTCACCACCACCTTTTCAAGGACAGTTAGCAATGGCCAATGGTTTTACCTGCGACACTCATATCCTGTGAATGAATATAAAAAAGCCCCCTTTTGAAAGTTTGAAGTGAATCAGCGCTCACTGCAAAAGCCAGCAACTTATTCCAGAGGTAGCTGATTCTCTGTACAAACAAAAGCTCTTTGACATCTTACCTGAGTCCTATGCTTATGTACCTTGCATATCCCACGGTTCCTTGAGGCAGGAAACCTTACCCTCTTTCAGATGCTAATTGACATGCTATGTATTCCCAGAATTTTGCTTTTCTATTTCAGGTTTCAACCATTCACACCTTTTCTTTCTCTCTTAAATTTTTATTAATTTTATGTTTCTTCTCAGGTTTCATTAATACATGTGATAATAATGTTCATAAATTTAATAAGAACAAACTTTTCCTGGACCTTGCTAGATTAAGACAAGAGTATTTGCGGGGCTGAAATGATTTCTTTATGAGCAACATTTATAATATTTATTCTCTTGGAAACCTTTGAACACTTTATGTTAGTGTCTTCCATTTTTTTAAAAAGGCCTGCATTTCAACCTGATTTATATTTAGTTACTTTTACAGCAGATTACAGCTGGCACTTTCAACTACCTGCCCAGGAGAGTTGCCAGTTATATGACTAAAGCTGAAAAAAGAATGCACTAACCTCGCCTGAAACTGCCACAAATGATGGAAACATAGTTTGGATCCAGCTTCTCCACCTCCTGCAGAACTATGGCCTAAAAAGTTAAGGGAGGCAAAAATGTTAAAATCTACAAAAGGCGGAAGAGAAGGGAATAGACAAGAGGTACTCCAACATGCTGGTGCCTCAGGATGCCAAAGCTTCAATTCTGCAGTAAATTCCCAGTCTCACAAGCATCAATAAGTGAAAGTAGGGAGAGGATACCACATCGTTCTCTTATTCTGTCATAAGGACTTCCAGTAAAGTAGACCACTGACACATAACCTTTTCATGATATATCTAGCTGATATATGACAAATACCTAATTCTGGATTGTGCCCTTCCAAACTTGAGCTGTTTGTGGAGAGAGCACTTTCAGGTGTGTAATACTAGGATGAAGTACAAGGCTTCCACTGGTGGGGAAAGGAACTTGCAGTGATTGAAAGTAGCTCAGAGGGAGCTTCAATCCTGGCCTGTAACTAACTTAGAGGAAGTCCTTGCTCCAGATTGGAAGAGATTCTAGTTTACTTTGTACAGCTCACCTTAACAACTTGTCAGCCTATTTACTTTCAGATTTAATCAGTGGTCTGCAAAGCCTCTTGATTTTGTAATGCATCAACAATTTTATATTGCAAAATATTTAGGTTCTGATGCAGGTTAAGATGATCATGGTAATCCCAATAACCACACAACTGTTAAATTTGAGCATTTATTGCTTCACAAATCTGCAATATGGTGGCACACTGTAGTCTGTTCATGACCAAAGATGTTTCCTCAGGCTGCTGTATGATGCAACCGTTAGAATAATCAATTTGTGGGCTGGGCTTAATGTAAAATTAACACAGCCAGCACTGTACAACTGGCAGTACACACATTTAATAACTTATTGCACAACTTAACTACTTGCATCCATCTTTTACTAAACAGACAAGCTAATCCAAAGGCAAAACTACCAGTAAGAGGTTGTGTAACTCTACTTAATTACAGTATATGTTTAATATAATGCACACATCTTTAAACAAATGATCACAATTATAACAACAACTTGCATTTATATAGTGCTTTTAATATAGTAAAATACCCTAATGCTCTTCAAAGGAACATTATCAAGCAAAATTTTACACAGAAACACAAGGAGATGTTTGTGGATATTTAGTCAAAGAAGTAGGTTCTAAGGAGCATCTTAAAAGGGGTGCAAGGAGAGAGAGACTTGGAAGTATTTGTGCACAAGTCTTTGAAAGTTGCAGGACAGATTTACAAAGCAGTTAATAAAGCACTATGGGATCCTGGACTTTATAAATAGCGGCATACAGTAGAAAAGTCTGAAAGTTGTCCTAAACCTATATAGAACACAAGTTTGGCCCCAGCTGAAGTACTGTGTCCAATTCTGGACACCATACTTTAGGAAAGCTTTTGGAGAGGGTGCAGAAAAGATTAACTAGAATAGTTACATGGATAAGGAATTACAGTTACGTTGCTAGACTGGAGAAGTTAAGGTTATTCTCCTAGGAGCAGGGAAGACTAAGGAGATTTGATAGGGTTGTTTACGATGATGAAGCATTTAGATACAGTAAATAAAGAGAAGCGGTTTTCAATGGCTGAAATGTAAATAACCAGAGGGCACAAACTTAAAGTGGCTGGCAAATTAAGCACAGGCCACATGAGGGAATGCATCATTTAGGCATCAAGTGGTTAGGATTTGGAAACACTGCCTGTTAGGGTATTGGAAACAAAGTCACTAGTAACTTTCACAAAGGAATTGGATAAATACTTGATGGAAGGAGGGAGGGAGGGAAAGTGGGAAGGACGGAGAAACGGACGGAAGGAGGGACGGAGGGAGGGACAGACAGAGGGACGGAGGGACTTGCATTTACATAGTGCCTTTCATAACCTCAGGATGCCCTAAAGCGATTTACAGCCAATGAAGTATCTTTCAAAAGTAGTCACGATTGTAATACAGGCAAAGAGTGCGGGAGTGGAATTAAGTGGATTGGTCTTCAAAGAGCTGGCACAGACTTAATAGGCTGAATGGCCTCCTGTTGTGCTGTACTATTCTATGATTTTATGACTCTGTAGATACTGATTTTTGACAGCTCCGCTGTGAAAGATTGAAGCGCTGATAATTGACAGCAAAAAATGTGGCACTGGTGTCGAAAAACTGGACTGGCTTTGTTCAGCATGGAGCAGCTAGCACATCTTTTTACAAATATACTATCCGTACATCAGGATTCAGAGTCTGTACTCACAACCTATTAATCTGAGTAGTGAAGCTTCTCAACTGTGCAAACTTTACAAACATCAGACTCTACAGAGTATATCAGATGCAAGCTGAGCTTTCTCTGCCTTACCTGCATTTTCACCATTTCAGATCGAGGAATTCGCTTTTCAAAATCCTCAAAATACCTGCAGAGATCAGTAAAATCACTGTGATGAATCAGTTATTAGACAGAAATTCAGTGTGAACTCTCACTAAAGCAAGAACCTACAGATTAATTGTTCAGCGGAAAGTTCCCTCCTTACAATGCTTTGTTTCAGAATCAGGTGATACCTAACTTTACATCTTTATTACAAAAATTTAGCACCTGTGCAAAGCTGAATGGCTTCACAATATCACTAAACATAAAGGGTAAATGTATACTGTAAGTGACAAAGTAGCTAATAAGTCAGAATTGGCATCAAGAGGGTGCAATCATATCCTCATATACTGGTTATGATATGCTAAGTAATTAAAATGATACAAGTTAGATTGAAATGCAAGTTTAAAATGCAAACTATATTTCTGCATGGTTCTGGTGATAGCACGATAAAACATTTTTCAAACACGGCTTACTGCTTGTCTGCCATTACGACATCAATTCCATGAAAAAGTGTTTCTGGGAATGTTAACACATGCTGGAATGAGACCAGTATGACTACAAATCAATTATTTAATATAGCAATAGAGTTGCTACATTATTGGTCTAAATTATTGGCCTTCATTTTGCAAATCTTTAGCTTTCAGAAAATGTTAATGCATAGAATATCCCTTTGTTTTTTTTTTGCCTAATTTGCCCCATCAACTGTTGCTGAGGTCAGGTTCAATGGGCACCAGTCACCTTCCAGTACCATAGCAAACTAGCCATTCCTGTGTGAACCTAGACAATGAATGTTGGCAACTGTTGCTGTCCAGCCATTCACACATAAATACTTTCCAGCAAAGTCACTGGACAGCGATAAAGAGCAAGAATTCCAAATAACCCAAACCCAAATTAAAGTTATTTGGTGTGATCCCTTGTTCTGCCACCAGAGGTCTTCAGCACTTTCAAAACATTTCATTAAAAAATGAAATCAAGTTTAAGAAACAGTGAAGAAGTGAACCTTTGCTCATTCAGACTGCATTTTTACCCAATATACAAATTCAGGAGACAAATTAAAAGCCAAGGTGCTGGATCTCAGCATTAAAAATCTTCAATAGATTAATATAAATATTTTGGTGAATCTAATGCTGAATTATTGTGGATGATTTTAAGTTGTTCCGCGAACTCTAAAAGACAGCTGGAGTTAACACAGATGGCAGCAGGTACCAGACTGCAAAGTAACTTTTTTAAAAGAACAGCTAAGTGACATACTTGTTGGTCCTTGGAATTCCATAATCTAAAAGTTTGATCTTCCTACTGTTTGAAATGACATTGGGTAGAATGAAATTTACATGCATTATCACACTGTGATGATTAAGAGATATACTACAGCCTGTACTTTCAAATTTAAGAGAACGAGCCATCCCAGCATTGCATACCATTCTGTTGGTACATCGAAAATATTAATTCAGCACAGATTTTTTTCTGTAAAATGCATCAGGCAGGGACAAAACTGACAGCAGGTGCTGCACTATTTTTACTGCCTCATCCAAATTATTTTCCTCAAAATAGTCATTAGATTATAAATATACAAAAATCTATCAGGCCAAACACTGTTCATTCTCTCCATTACTTGATACAGCCTCCTTCGGCAATCTCACAAATACCAACTCCATGGGAGGCAAAGTTCAAACAAAGGGAAAAGAAACTGTCACCCATTTTAAGGAAAGCTCTTGAGAAATTTGTCTATAGCGCTGTACAGTCATTAAGTAAGTTCTAGGAAATCATTGTTATGCATGACACATCACCAGGTCAATTTAGCTAACCCACAAACCTCAAGATAATCCAGTTTATTCCTCCTTCAGGAATTAGTAAATGTTAAATACTGTAGCATAACCATACTTGTCAAAACCACTGAAAGGCTTTCCTCAGGAGAATTAAGTGGATGGTGCAGAGTCCCTGTTGGTCTGTACAAGAAATGAGCTCAATGAGGCCAAATGTCCTTTACAATCTGAAAATATTCTTGTGTTTTGAAAAATATCACACAACCTTGGAGAGGATTTAATATACTGACACAACAAGTGGTGGGCATTATGAGGGAGATAATTTGCCTGAGGTCGTACCTAGTTTTTGATATTATGCTTGGAAACATCCTAACAATGCACACACAACAAGCAGTTTCTCATCCCATTTACTCTTACCCTACATGACTGTTTACAAACTGCTGCCCAGTGACTGTATCAAATCTTACTAATGAAAAAACTACTCCAACACAAAAGAAAAACTTACTTCAAACCAATCCGCTGATGATAATTTAGTATGTGTTCGTTTTCTCTCAGATCTAAAAGATTTAAAAAATTACATTTCAAATCATTAATCTACATTTACACTTCAAAACATAGAGAAACTTAATTGCTGAGAGTTAGGTTGGCAAAGTCATAGTGTAACTAAGCCATCAAGACCAATAAATTCAAAGTTTAATCCCAG
Organism: Heterodontus francisci; assembly: GCF_036365525.1. NCBI lineage: Eukaryota > Metazoa > Chordata > Chondrichthyes > Heterodontiformes > Heterodontidae > Heterodontus > Heterodontus francisci. The sequence goes on from NC_090417.1 coordinate 2,719,839, forward strand.
TCTACCCCGAGTCAGTTTTACTGTTACTGGGGAAGCAATACTGATGTTATAATTAGCCTCAGCACCCTAGACAAGAGTGTAAGATGAGGTGACATCTAAGTTTCTGCATTCTCTATCCATTAACCATTGCTGGGAAGTGCAAGTGTAGACTTCAGGCATGCCAGGACAAAGCCTAATCATAATACCTATCCACGACTTGTTAGCAAAAGTAAAGCCCATGGGATTAAAGGGATAGTAGTAACATGGGATACAAAATTGGCTAAGGGGCAGAAAGCAGAGACTTGTGTTGAACGGTTGTTTTTCAGACGGAGAGGCTACAGGGGTGTTCCCCAGGTATTGGTATTATGACCACTGCTTTTTTTGATAGATATAGCAATGACCTGGACTCCAGTATAAAGGGCACAATTTCAAAGTTTGCAGATGATACGAAACTCAGAAATGTAGTAAACAATAAGGGGATAGTAACAGACTTCATCAGGACATAAACAGACTGGTGAAATGGGCAGACATACGGTAGATGAAATTATACACAGAAGCATGACGTGATACATTTTGGTAAGAAGAATGAGGAGAGGCAATATGAATTTAATGGTACAATTTTAAAGGGGATGCAGGAAAAGAGACACCCGGGGATGTATGTTCACAAATCTTTGAAGGTGGTAGGACAAGTTGAGAAAGCTGTTAAAAAAGCATACCGAATGCTGGTCTTTATAAATAGCGGAATAGAGTACAGAAGTAAATAAGTTATGTTAATCCTTTATAAAACACTGGTTAGATCTCAGCTGTAATACTGTGTTCAGTTCTGCGCATCACACTTTAGGAAGGATGTCAAGGCCTTGGAGAAGATGCAGAAGAGATTTACTAGAATGGTATCAGTTATGTGCAGGAACTGGAGAAGCTGAAGCTGGTTCCTCAGAGCACAGAAGGTTAAGAGGAGATTTCATAGAGGTGTTCAGAATCATAAACAGCTTTGATAAAGTAATTAAGATATACTGTTACATGTGACAGAAGGGTTGTTAACCAGATGACAGAGTTAAGGTGATTGGCAAAAGAACCAGAAGCGACTTGAGGAACCTTTTTATTTTTACACAGTGAGTGGTGATCTGCAATGCACTGCCTGAAAAGGTGGTGGAAGCAGATTCAATAGTAACATTCAAAAGAGAACTGGACAGATACTTGAAGGGCAAAAAATTACAGGGTTAAGGGGAAGAGTGGGGGAGTGGGATTAATTGAATCACTCAACCTAAGAGCTGGCACAGGAATGATAAGCTGTACAATTCTATGATTCTTTTCGTTAAATAGTTTGTCAAACCATGCTGTTCTGTTTCTTTATTTAAGACTGGCCACTTTGAGAAGATTTAACCTTCTGGTTGAACTGTATTCACAGTGCAAGAATAAATCTTGAGAGGATAGGGCAAAGAGTGAAAATGGGTCATAAAGTAAAACTTCACTGGCTAGCAGTTTCTCCTATGAACTACTGCATACAGATAGTGAATAGCATACATATTTTAACCAAAGGAGATGGAAGCATAGGCATCAATTTTTTTAGCTGTTTAGAGTTGTGCAACGGCATGCATCTTCCATAACCAGCATATAGATACACTAGTATTCTGTTTATTCATAGTTAAAGTTTATATCAGGCGAAACATATGTATTTTGTAGAGTAAGTTTTACAAGCACATAGCAAAGAATAAACAGGAACATTTTCAAATGTTTGTCGGTTTATTGGATAACTAGTTTTCTAGATAATTTTACTCTACTCAAAATGTTTACTATTTTAACAGAAAAGATATATGGGGCTTATGAAACATACCATCCAAGGTTTTGATTCCCTCTTCCACAAATTTTCTTGCTGCTGCAGGTCTGTAGAATGGAAACATACATTAGAACAATTCTCCGAGGCCAAAGCATATCTCGTAGTGGGGAAAATGATAGAGTCCATTATAAAAGATGTAACAGTAGAGCACTTGGAAAACAATGACAGGATCGGATAAAGTCAACATGGATTTATGAAAGGGAAATCATGCTTGACAAATCTACTGGAATTTTTTGAGGATGTAATGAGTAGAATAGACAAGGGAGAACTAGCAGATGTGGTGTATTTGGACTTTCAGAAGGCTTTGGATAAGGTCCCACATAAGAGATTAGCATGCAAAATGAAAGCACATGGGATTGGGGGTTGGCAGACAGGAAACAAAGAGTAGGAATAAACGGGTCTTCTTCTGAGTGGCAGGCAGTGACGAGTGGGGTACTGCAGGGATCAGTGCTTGGACCGCAGCTATTCACAATATATATTAATGATATAGATGAGGGAAATAAATGTAATATATCCAGGTTTGCAGATGACAGAAAGCTGGGTGAGAGTGTGAGCTGTGAGGAGGATGCAGAGAAGCTCGAGTGTGATTTGGACAGGTTGAGTAAGTGGGCAAATACATGGCAGATGCAGTAAAATGTGGATAAATGAGAGGTTATCCACTTTGGTGGCAAAAACAGAAAGGTAGATTATCTGAACAGCGACAGATTGAGAAAGAGGGAGGTGGAGCGAGACCTGGGTGTCCTTGTGCACCAGTCGCTGAAAGTAAGTATGCAGGTGCAGCAGGCAGTTAAGAAGGCAAAAGATATGTAGGCCTTCAGAGCGAGAGGATTCGAGTACAGCAGCAAAGATGTCTTAGAAGAATGAGAGTTTAGAAGAATGAGAGGGGATTTCACAGAAACCTACAAAACTCTAACAGGACTGGACAGACTAGTTGCAGGAAGGATGTTCCCGATGGCAGGGGAGTCCAGGACCGGGAGTCACAGTCTAAGGATAAGGGGTAAGCCATTTAGGACTGAGATGAGGAGAGATTTCTTCACCCAGAGAGTGGTGAACCTGTGGAATTCTCTACCACAGAAAGCAGTTGAGGCCAAATCATTAAGTACATTCAACAGTTGGATATAGTTCTTAGGGCTAAAGGGATCAAGGGATAAGGGGAGAAAGTGGGAACAGGGTACTGAGTTTGGATGATCAGCCATGATTGTATTGAATGGCGGTGCAGGCTCGAAGGGAGGACTCCTGCTCCTATTTTCTCTGTTTCTATGTTTTTAGAAGTACAGAAAAAGACACTGCCTGCAAAAGTATTCCCATTTCAGGCCAATACTTCCAAAATATTACTTTGGAGCCAAGATGACAAATATAGTTAAACCACACTTCTTTCATTAGAATCCTTCAATTATAAGCTTAGCAAGCATAAACCCATTTTAAACCCTTCCCTGGACCGGAGTATCTCAAATTTTAAATTTTAAACCTGGTGTTTGGATCCCTTCAAGGCTTCGCCTTTTCCTGTCCCTAACCTCTTCCAGCCCTACCACCTCTCAAAGCTATGTGGTCCTCCAACTCTGGCCTCTTGTGCATCATATACAGCCCTACTGTTAACAGTCATGTCTTCAGCTGTCTATTCTGAACACACTGGAATCCGCTCCCTAAACCTCTCCACCTCCCTCTCTTCCTTTAAAACCCAGCTTTGTTATCAAGCTTTTGTTCACTCTTCCGAACATTGTTTGGCTGAGTGTCAATTTTTGGCTGAATACACTTCTGTGAAGCACTTTGGAATGCTTCTTCCATGTTCAGGGCACTATATAAATGCAAGTAGTTGTCGTTAAAAGAAACAGGATGACCATCAACATTTGACAAAAGGCCTCCACCAGGATTGTTTCCTATCTTTTCAGATACTGAAGGACTTGCTGGGAAAACTGGACAAATATATGACTTAAAAAAAACATAGCTTAACGCCTGTGCTGCAGAACTGACACTTTGCCCTAATAACTCTTAAGTGTGCTTTGCAAAGTCATTCATTTTATTTCCATTTCTTCCTTTCTCCCATTCCACTATTTTTAAATCTCCTCTAGATTCTCAACTCCATGGTACACCCTATTTAAAGTGAAAAGAGAGGCAAAGAATTTTTTAAAAATCACATCAGTCTAAACAAAAACCCTTCCACAGGATGGGTGTTAAGATCTGAAATGTTGACTGACTCCAGTTTCACAACAGGTACTGCCTGACCCGGAGCGTTCACTTCTTTTTCTGTTTTTGTTTGCAGATTTCCAGTATCTGCAGTATTTCATTTTTGCCACTTTCAGTGACTCTGACTCCAAAAATACTAAAAACAGAAGAATCCAATTATCCAGGAATGATTCAAACTAATAGATCCAGTTATTTCTTTCAAGCACTAAAGGAGGTCATTCAGCCTGTGGATCCTGTGCTGGCTTTTTGAAAGAGCTGTCTAATTTAGCCCTGCACCCCAGCTTTTTCCCCACAATAGTGCAAAATAGTCCTCTTCAAGTACATCTCCAATTGCTTTTTAAAATTTCCTATAGAAGCTCATTCCATCACTCCTTCAGGTAGTGTGTTCCAGATCTTCACAACCCTCTGTGAGAAATATAATTTCCCCCTCAGTTCTTCTGACTATTTTAAATCTATGACCTCTTGTTACTGACCCACTTGCCAGAGGAAAGTTTCTATCCTACTTGCTCTATCAAAACCTCTTATAATTTTGAATATTTCTATTAGGTCTCCCTAACCTTCTCTTTTCTGAGGAAAACAATCCCAGCTTCTCCAATATTGTCACATAACTGAACCCCTCATCCCTGCTATCATCTTGGTAAATCTTCTTTGTACCCTCTCCAAGACTTGACATCCTTCCTAAAGTGTAGTTCCGAGAATTGTGCACAGTACTCCAGCTGAGGCCTAACCAGTGATTTTTAAAGGTTTACCAGTACTTCCTTGTTTTTGTATTCAGTACCCCTATTTACAACGCCAAGTATTCCAACACGTGTTCTTAACTATCTTGTCAACTTCACCTGCCACCTTCAAAGATTTCTGAATATGCACCTCAGGTCCCTCTGTTCTTGCACTCCCTTCAAAATAGTACCATTTAGATTATACTGCTTCTCCATGTTATTCCTCCCAAATTTCATCATTTCATGCTTATCCGCATTAAGTTACATTTGCCATGCGTCTGCCCGTTTCACCAGTCTGCATGTGTTTCTGAAGTCTGTTACGCTCCTCATTGCTATTTACTATGTTGCCAAGTTTTGCATTACCTGCAAACTTCAAACTGTACTCCCTACCTAAGTCCAGTCAGTAAAATATTTTAAAAATGAACCTAACACCAAACCCTACAAGAAAAAACACTCAATTTATACCCGCCTGTGGTGCGCGGCCATTCATGCTCACCAACAAGCAAAGACTACTACAGAAAACAGCAACAGTAGAGCTTACATTGTCCACATCTAATTGTCTGCCTTTCTGATTTTCTTTATGCAACATCATCACAATTGATAGTTTGCTCATGTTTCTTTTACATTTTTGTATTTCAGTGCCTTTATGTGATAAATAAAGCTGTACAATTTTTTTCTTGTTATTTGTATCAGTCTTATCATCATTTTGCATCTAGGGCATCGCTGTAACATGTACAGGATTAAATTTGGAACATTCATGATACAGCTGGGAGTGGGGGTGGCAGATAATGCAAGTTCCATTACATCAAAAGTTCTTGTCTTTTGAGTTTACCCTATTCCAGTTACTCTTGTTAAAAAGTTAATAGATGAACTGGTATCATCTTGACGAATCTGGAAAGAAAACAAAACAGAATATTCAGCATAGAAATGACAGGATTGGACTATAATAAAAAAAAGACATCAAGAGAGTACATTTTAACAGGGAAATATTATTGTAATCTGGGCAGTCTTGTACTGGTGTGAAATGGCACATAGCGGAAAGGGGGGAATTAATTTTGATCAAGCAATTTGCACTTTTTGTAATGTATTTTTTATACATTTTAAGAACCGACTTTTGAGAAATAACGAAAAAGACAATTTTTGCATATTAATTTAGTTTGGCATATATTTCCCATTGCAATCAACCACTGACTGTTCACTAAATAAAGTGATTACTTTGCAAGTAGTAATTCTTTATTCAAAGTCCGCATGCATCATTTCAAGGGAGCACTTCCCCAACAACTAAGCGACAATCAAAAAGACACAAACCAAAACAGAGTAAAACATCCCTAAGAACTCTACATGCTAACATGCTAACAGTGCTAAATTAACAAACAATTACAGTTTCACAGACTAGGATCATCAATTAATTATGAATGCTCATTTTAGATTTGCTTTGTGAATATACTACTTGAATATCCATTACAAAGACTTTTTCCAATGGAACATGGTGTATATTATTCTGGTGATGCAGAAAATAGTGTCCTCGAATAAAGGTACATGACACAACCCCACTTTGCATGGAATAATCCCACACTTGTATTTACACCTTGTACATTTTCAGCATAATTAACAATTTGAAATGCAGTTGGCCAACCAAAATTAATTTCTTTGAATTGAGAAAGCAGAGCGAAGGCCCATAATGCAGGACTTCATCAAGATTTAAATCAAAAGGTGAAAATATGGGGTAAATCAGCAGTGATGCCAAGCATGGCAAGGGAGTAAGGAAGGATGAAAAGAAAGACCACTATTTCTGTAGCACCTTGCAGGATCCCAAAGCACTTTACAGCTAATTAAGTACTTCTGAAGTCCAATTACTGTTGTAATGTAGGAAATGCATCAGCCAATTTGCACACAGCAAGGTTCCACAAATAGCAAGTGAAGTGAAAGTGGCCAAATAATATGTTTTAGCTGTTGGTTGAGGGAAAAATATTGGCTAGGACACCTGTGGTGGGTGATGGGAACTCCCATCTCTTCTTCTAAGTAGTGCAATGGGATCTTTTTAGTCCACCAGGGAGGACAGACAGGGGCTTGGTTTAACGTCTCATCTGACAGATATGTTAAGATTGTAGGAGAAAGGGATGACTGAGTGAGACAAGCAGTTCCATAGTTTTGAGGTTCTGGGACAGAATGAATTGATTAACAATTTGTCGTGGACTTTGTAACATTTAATGCTATAATAAAGAAAATAAAAAGTAACAGAATAGTGAATATGTTGTCACTATCCGAACATGTGGTGAAAATGAGATCACTTAGTTAATGGTGATCTCTTCAATGGTGACATAAGTTCTTATTTTGATGCAAAGGATCAAGCAACCCTCACCATTAACCTACAACAAATCTAAATGGTGAACTGTAACCCTGTAGGGTTCAAGTGTATGTAAATGCATGGAGTACCTTTTCCAGTTTTTGCAACTTCCCTGTTGCTAGAAACTCATCAATCTTCTTTGCAATCCTGTCACCAACTCCTTCCTAAAAGTGTTGCAAATCCAAGTTATAAAGAGTTAACAACATGTTCACGCATATTGCAAATACAATAGCTGCCTACTTAGAAACAGAATGCCAAATTATTCTAATACACAAATACTTAATGCAATTGCAGCTTCAGGAAGCTGACGACTGTAATTTGCACATTTGGAAACAGATGCAAATTGGGAGAACGTAAAGAAGTTTGTAGCACTGCATTCATAGCATTTATTCCAGCACACCATGCTGTCAGGTTCATAATCTCCTGCAGGTAATTTGGAGAATGCGCTGGTGGAACTCAAGCACTTTCTCATAAACGGAGGAACAAAACAAAACTGAACAAGTCAACCCAGCCCACCCTACATACACCTCACAGCTGGTTACAGAGCCTCAGACAGAATGCTCATGCTGTTTGCAGTGGCAGAGTAAACAGATTGGTGGCATCATGAAAAAAAGACTTGCATTTATATTTCACAATGTCCCAAAGCACTTTACAATCAATTAAATAATCTTCTAAAGTGTAGTCCCCGTTATAAAAGTAGGAAACAAGGCAGTCAATTTGCACACTGCAAGGTCACACAAACAGCAATGTGCTAATAACAAGATTGCTGTTGCGTGACCTTGCTATGTGCTAATAATAAGATAGTCTGTTTTCAGTGACATTGGCTAATATATAAATGTTGGCCCAGAGGACTCTCCTTGCTCTTTTTTGACTAATGCCATGGGATCTTTTACAAGAGACTACACAAGGCCTTCGTTTAACATCTCATCAGTCTGCATTTGGTCTCCCCAATGTAGAGGAGACCACATTGTGAGCAGCGAATACAGTATACTACATTGAAAGAAGTACAAGTAAAGCGCTGCTTCACCTGAAAGGAGTATTTGGGGCCTGAGATAGTGAGGTCGTGCTCCCTCCCCGAACCGGAAAACGTTATCAACTTTGCTTCTAATTTCCATCTTTCTCTCACCTTTACATGGTTCATCTCCGATACTTCCCTTCCCTGACTTCCCTATTTCCATCTCTGGGGATAGGTTGTCTACTAATATCCATTATAAGCCCACTGACTCCCACAGCTACCTCGACTACACTTCTTCACACCCTGCCTCCTGTAAGGACTCCATTCCGTTCTTCCAGTTTCTCCCTCTCCGACGCATCTGCTCTGATGATGCTACCTTCCATGGCAGCGCTTCTGCAATGTCTTCCTTTTTCATCAACCGAGGATTCCCCCCACTGTGGTTGACAGGGCCCTCAACCGTGTCCGGCCCATTTCCCGCACCTCTACCCTCACCCCTTCCCCTCCCTCCCAGAATCGCGACAGGTTCCCCTTGTCCTCACTTTCCACCCCATCAGCCTCCATATCCAAAGGATTATCCTCCGCCATTTCCGCCACCTCCAGTGTGATGCCAGTACCAAACGCATCTTCCCCTCCCTTCCCCTGTCAGCATTCCGAAGGGATCGTTCCCTCCGTGACACCCTGGTCCACTCCTCCATTACCCCCACCACCTCGTCCCCTTCCCATGGCACCCTTCCCCTGCAATCGCAGGAGGTGTAACACCTGCCCATTTACCCCCTCTCTCCTCACTATCTCAGGCCCTAAACGCTCCTTTCAGGTGAAGCAGCGATTTACTTGCACTTCTTTCAATGTAGTATATACTGTATTCGCTGCTCACAGTGTGGTCTCCTCTACACTGGGTGACCGCTTTGCGGAACACCTCCGCTCAGTCCGCAAGCAGGACCCCAAGCTTCCGGCTGCCTGCCATTTCAACACTCCCCCCGCTCTGATGCTCACATCTCTGTCCTGGGATTGCTGCAGTGTTCCAGTGAACATCAACGCAAGCTCAAGGAACAGCATCTCAGTTACCAATTAGGCACACTACAGCCTGCCGGATTGAACATCGAGTTCAATAATTTCAGAGCTTGACGGGCCCCCCATTTTACTTTTATTTTTAGTTATTTTTTTCTGTTTCCTTTTTAAAAATTTTTTTTCATGTTTATTTTATTTTATTTCATCTTAGTTTGTTCAGTTTGCTTACCTACTGTTTTTTTTCATGTTTGTACATGCGGCTGTTCAATTTTCAGTCCATTAACACCCTGTTTGTACTAATGCTTTGTCTTTCAACACATATTTTAACATATTGTTTGCCTTTGCTCCACGACCTTCTGGACAGCTATTCTGTGACCTTGTCCTATCTACACCTTCTCCTTTGTTATCTCTTGCCTCACCCCCGCTTTACTTGCTTATAACCTTTTACATTTCCAATATTTGCCAGTTCTGAAGAAGGGCCAATGACCTGAAACGTTAACTCTGCTTCTCTCTCCACAGGTGCTGCCAGACCTGCTGAGTATTTCCAGCATTTCTTGTTTCTATTTCAGATTTCCAGCATCCGCAGTATTTTGCTTTTATTGAAAAGAGGGAAGTCTGACTATCATAGAATGATATAGCAAGGAGACCAATCAGCTCATTGTGCTTTTGCCAGTTCTTTGGTACAGCTATGCAACTAATTCCACTCCCCTAAAATAAAAGCAAAATACTGCGGATGCTGGAAATCTGAAATAAAAACAGTAAGTGCTGGAAATACTCAGCAGCTCTGGTAGCACCTGTGGACAGAGAATCAGAGTTAAAGTTTCAGGTTTGTGACCTTTCATCAGAACTAGCAAACGTTAGAAATGTAATAGGTGTTAAGCAAGAAAAGTGGGGTGGGGGGAGGGGGGAGAACAGGGAACAAAAGAGGAAATGTCCTATCTACTTCTGCAGAGAGTGGTAATGACCTGGAACTCACTGCCCACATGGGCTGAGGAAGACTTTACACAGCAAGTTGGTCATGACCTGGAACTCGCTGCTCACAAGGGTAGTGGAAGCAGAGACAATCAATGATTTCAAAAAGAAATTGGATGGGCATCTGAAGGAAATAAACTTGCAGGGCTACAGGGATCAAGCAGCTGAATGGGACTGACTGGATTTCTCCAAACAAACTAGGGTTGTATTCCTGGAATTTAGAAATTTTCAAGATATTAAAGGGAACAGATAGGTTAGATAAAGAGAAACTATTTCTGCTCGTTGGGGCGTCTTGGACTAGGAGGCATTGTCTAAAAATTAGAGCTAGACCCATCAAGAAATTTGGAAACATGTCTTCATGCAAAGGGTGGTAGAAGTTGGGAACTCTCTTCCACAAACAGCAATTGATGCTAGATCAATTGTTAATTTTGAATCCAATACTGATAGATCTTTATTCACCAAAGGTATTAAGGGATAAGAGGCAAAGGCAGGTCTTTGGATTTAAGTTGCAGATCAGTCATGATCTCATTGAATTTTAAATTGTCTCTTACCTCTTTAATCCTCCATGGCTTTTTTGACAAATAGAACTCATGTCCCTTAGGGGTATTACCTGGTTCTGCATCACATTAAATTCTTTTTTGAACACCTCCCACAAATCTTCTGTCATTTTACCCATGAACAAAGCTGCTCAGTTTACTGTGGACAGTCTCAGTCTTATCCTGTTGAAGCAAGCCTTTTCGAAATCTAGGATCTTAGTAGCTCCTTCATGTTTTTTCCTTTCAAACAGTGCTTTGAATTCAATCAAGTTACGATCGCTATTAGATAATTGTTACTGCACCATTAGTATATTAAATTTGATTCATTGCTAAATCTAATAATGCCTGCCCCTTTGTCGATCTAAGGCATATTGCTGCAGAAAACCATGCCGGAAATACTCAAGAAACTCACTACCTTTCTGACGTACTAATTTGCCTACCCCAATCTATGAATACTAAAAATTCCCTGGTTAAAACCACTAAGGCTACTCCTCCCCTTCTACCATTTTCCCCATCTTTCCTGTACACCTTATAAACTGGTACATTTAGTTTTTAGTCCTCACTGCCTTGTAGTCATATCTCAGTAATGGTGACCATCTCATACCTCCCAAGTTGAATTTGTGCCTGCAATTCATTCCCATTTGTTCTTTATATTCCTTGCGTTTGTATAAGGAACGCTTCTTTGTGCCACATACGCTAACCTCCTTTTACTTCAAATCATTCACATAATGCTAAGATTAAGCAAGATGAATACATTTCAGATTTAAAGATTTTTTAAAAGTTGCAGAAATGTTTTCAAGAACTAAAGTGCTTACCAGCTTTTTAGCTTCTGCACCACTCTTGATCTTTGTTGGGTACTTAGCAATAACTGAAGCTGCTTTCCTGCCGGAAGATAATAAAAAGGAAAACTAGTACTGGAAAGACCTATTTTTCTTACAGTAACTTTGCTTATAGTTAGTAGACAGAAAGTCACAACATAAAATTGTTTTGGAACGGTGTTTATATGGGTTCTCTATTACTAAGGGAGTCTCAAATACACATCAAGTATGACACAATGTTATTGAACTTACAATTAATTAACAGTAAGTAATTTGCAGACTAACAAAATAAGAATGAAACCTGTATTTCTATTCACAGCTTGACTGTCCAAATAAAATGAGACAAACCCAGATTAGATCTGTACTCAATCTGGTTACACATTGGTATCCACTGCTTGTGTCGAAGTCATTACTAAAAGGTTTGGCCTGAGATACTGAGTGGCGAAGATGCCAGTCCAATTGGAGGCACCACCCGATGGGGCGATGAACTGAGTTTTACTGAGTAAACCAACAATAAAAGTGAGAACCTGAATGACAATTGCAAAATAATCCTCTTAGCTGCATTCTTACAAAACTGCCTATCCTGGGATTTACCTATATGCATTGTACTTGTGCATTGCTCGGTTCACATTCCTCTCAAAGTTAGCCAGTTCTGCAGAAAACAAAAGCAAAAGTTATAGTTCAATCAACTCATTGTACAGAAGTCATTTTAAAAAGTATATTCAGTAAAAACAGATCAAGGATGCCATTCAACATACCTTAACTTATCTATCCAGAATAAAGAAAAACTTATATTTCCCATCACATCATTTAAATGTCTCTTCGATAAATCTAAGGTTTTGTCTCCAATATCCAGTACATCATTTCCAAGTGTTCATCACTCTTTACCTGAAAAGGTTTTTCTTGTCACCAGTCCCAAATCTTCCTTTCACTGGTTTTAACTTATGCTTCCTGTTCTACATTGTTCAATATTTGGTATATTTTTATAAGGTCTCCTTTTAGTTACGTGTTTTCAAGGTTAAAGGGCCTCAGTTTCTCCTGATAATGCAAACACTTTATGCTAAAAAAAATATCAGCTTTATGGCTCTTCTTTACACTGTCCCCAGGGCTTGAATGTTTTTCGGAGAAAGAGACTCAACAATAAAGCAAACCATACATCTGTAAAAGTCCAACAGATTAAATAAAATTCTGAGAAAATAACAGAAGGTATCGATATTTTGTAAAATCATAGAACAATACAGCACAGAAGGGTCAGTTTGGCCTATGTGTTGTGCTGGCTCTTTGATCAACTATCCAATTAGTCCCACATCCCTGATCTTTCTAATCCAAGCTTCTCTAGCCTCTCCACATAACTGAAGTCCCTCATCCTCGGTACTATTCTAGAAAATTTCTTATGCACCCTCTCCAAAACCTTGACATCCTTCCTAAAGTGTGATGCACAAAACGGAATACAATATTCCAACTGAGATCTAACCCGTGTGTTATAATTGCTGAGAATAACTTGCTTGCTTTTGTGCTCTATGTCTCTATTAATAAACCCAAAGATGCTGTATGTTTTTTTTTTGAAAAAAAAGCCTTCTCAATTTGTCCTGCCACCTTCAAAGATTTGAGCCCCATGTATACACCCCATACCTGTCAGTCTGTACCCACTTTATTATTTCATTTCGTTCACAAATGCCTCTCGCTCCTCATTCTTCCTACCAAATTGTACCAGTTCACACCTCTCAGCATTAAATTACTGCATTTGGGCTCAGGGCTAGAATTGGATTTAGGATTCATGTGGGTTTAGGGTTAGGGTTAGGGTTGGGCTCAAGGCTAAGGCTCGGATTGGGGTCAGGGTTGGTATAGGGCTCGGGTTCAGATTGGACACAGGGCTCGGGTTTGTATTGGGCTTCAGGCTATAGTTTTGGGTTTAGGATTAGTTTCAGGGTCGGGTTTCGGGTTAAAAGCCGCTATTGACACAGTGCAAATGTAATGGTGGAGAGAGAGGGAGACGCCAGGCCCCTCTTTAACCGCCGGGAAAAACTGCCATTCCCTCGATAGTCTTCATGGCATTTCTGTCTCTGTATGTGGTGCTAGGCAAGGCCGGACGGTGCGCGGCTCCAAGTTACCGATTAGGAAGTCGGTTATCCCCTCATTCAGCGTCTCCTGCGGCGCTTTCCTCTTGCTCATGGCGGCACTCACTTCAAAACGCGGTAGAAGGAAGAGGGTGGGTGGGGTGGTTTACCCAACAGTCCGGCCTGCCTCCGCTCCCGGAGAGGTCCCGTCAGGACAAGTCCAGGCTTCGGCAGGGCTGCTAGGCCGCCTGCGCGCGACCAACCGTCACCGGGGATTTCAACCCGAGCGTCCGCGCGCGCAGCCTAACTGTCAGTCAACAGGCACAATCAAATATTTATAAATAAAAATAGATATATTCACGTTTTATATATATATATATAGGGATCTTTAATCCTATTGATTGACTTATTTTATTGCACTGTGTTTACTGAGCGATATTATGGCTTGCCTGAAGAGATGGCTACGCAGAGAATGCAATTCTCGCATTCCTGTCAAACCCCATCATTCATGTTAGTCGCTTCCTATCTCCTTTCAACTAGCAAAGACTTAACTTACATTTCTATAGCACCTTTCACCACCTCAGGACGTCCCAAAGCATTTTACAGCCAATGAAGTCCTTTTTGAAGCGATGTCGCTGTTGCCATAGGAAACATGGCAGCCGATTTGTGCGCAGGAAGCTCCCACAAACAGCAACATGATCGCGGCCTGATCATCCATTCCCGTGGTGTTGGTTGAGGGATAAAGGTCAGCCAGCACACCGGGTAAGAATGCCCCACTCTTCCTCGGAACTTGGTCATGGGATTTTGTTTGCGTCCACCTGAAAGGACTTCGGTTTAGCGTCTCATCCGAAAGACAACATTTCTGACAGTGCAGCACTCCCTCAGTACTGCACTGGTGTGTCAGCCTGGATTTTTGTGCTCAAGTCATGCAGCAGGACTTGAACCCACAACCGTCTGACGCAGTCAAAAGGGACACCACCGAGCCTCGACTGCCACAAGTCCTCTTTTGCAGAAAAAAACTTTATAATATTCGCAACACTGTGGTGATATGACCAGCTGATCAACCTGTTTCCCATGACAAGGGAGAGAGGTGAGCTCATCTTTAAAAACCAACATAAGTGATCAGAAGAGTTCATTTTATTGTGGACAATCCTTTTTTCTATTCGATATACTCTGACACACACAAAAACATCAGGTGCCAATAATGGAAGTAGTAAAATGTTAGTTAGAATATGAAAAGCTTGCCTACATAATCAAAAATGCAAAACCTACCTTCTGAATCGTTTCAATGTTGACTAGAATATTTTAGGCACTCTCATCTTTACTGACCAATTCAACTAACGTCTGCCCTCTTGCAGGTATAAATAAGCAGTGAAGCTAACATCCCTATCCATGTCCAGCCAGCTATCAGTCGAGCAGGATGCAGAGGCATGGGGAGGGGTGCGGGGGAAATGCACAGCCACTGCTTTCCTCAATTCAGTTACATGATGATAGGTCTCTCATTGCTTTAAAACAAATAACATGCATTTATCTAGTACCTTCCATGTCCTCCAGACAACCCAAAGCACTTCACTACCAATGAAGTACTGTTAGAAGAAAAAAAGACTACAGAGAAGGAGAGAAGGCTGAAGGAGCTCAAGACTTCTATAGTTACGTGACCCCAGGAAAGAATGAGTCTTAATTCAACATAAGTGAGGATAGAGGGAGGAGGAGAACCTAGAGGATAGCATATGTTGAGTTCAAGAGAAACAATAGGGGCAATCACACATAATAATGTTGATAAAAGAGAGAGAGAGACTGTTGTTTGTGGTCGTATGATCTTTGTTATTGTGCATTATATCAACTGTGATGGCATTGTACTTCAGCAGACCACCCTGAAAACATGGTTTGAATGTCCAGACATTCCCCTTAATTAAATATTCTACAGCTGAAAGAATAAAAATGCACTTTTTGTTTCAATACATTTATTAAAAATAATTAATAGTTAGATTGATATTAAAATAATCTGACAGGTTTTTTTTATTTACATGTCTGTAGAAAAAATTTTGCAACAAACTCAGAATTCAAGGTTTGCCTTGGCCCCAAGTAGAATCAGTTCAGTGACTGGCATCAACCAACTTCTCAGCTATGAGCCTGCATCAAAAATAACAAAACAAAAAACAAAAGAGTTGGCATCAGATAATTCAGACAATAACTTGGGCACAAAACATGATTTTGCGTCTTCACCTTGTATAAACATTTCTCTAATCGAGAGTGGAGACATGAAATTGTGGGCTTGGTAAAAATCATTTCCTGCCAATATTTTTTGCCCTTCTAGTCACCATCTACTGAAGGCAGTTAAGTTATAAGGGAAATATACAGTGCTAGGAGCAGCTGGAGCCCTCCAAGATCTCAGATGGCCATGCTTCATGTGTGAGATCGTTCATGGGATGTGAGCGTCACTGGCTAGGCTAACATTGATTGCCCTTGAGAAGGTGGTGGTGAGCTGCCTCCTCGATGGGCTGAATGGCCTCCTTCTGTGCCATAATGACTTCAAGACTATGAGTGTGCGTGTGCTACACCCCCATGGGCAGGGCATCTTAGCCAATTCTATCTTAACCTAACACCCATGCACATACCTTCCAGCAGACAGGGATCAGAGTCAAGGAATGTTGAATTCAACTGCAGTGCCCCAGTTATCAGGTAACTCAACACACAGCAATTTTAACAAAAAGATCTTTTTTCTGTTAAGATGCTGGCAGATCAGCTGTTGATTTCCAGAACTTTCTGTATTTAAGGGGCGGCACAGTGGCGCAGTGGTTAGCACTGCAGCCTCACAGCTCCAGGGACCCGGGTTCGATTCTGGGTACAGCCTGTGTGGAGTTTGCAAGTTCTCCCTGTGTCTGCGTGGGTTTTCTCCGGGTGCTCCGGTTTCCTCCCACAAACCAAAAGACTTGCAGGTTGATAGGTAAATTGGCCATTATAAATTGTCACTAGTATAGGTAGGTGGTAGGGAAATATAGGGACATGTGGGGATGTTTGGTAGGAATATGGGATTAGCGTAGGATTAGTATAAATGGGTGGTTGATGGTCGGCACAGACTCGGTGGGCCGAAGGGCCTGTTTCAGTGCTGTATCTCTAATCTCAATCTCTAATGGACAACAAAAACCTCCCAGGTCTGTACATGTCAATATTACAGCATGAACTGTGAATACCAATGGAAACATGAGTTTGCTGTTCAGCAAATTGGAATGTGGTTTCTGAAGCTGTGATTTCAACAGCCAGAAGTCACATTAATGCAAACCTGCCATTTGACACTAGATGGACCTCTGTGATTTCAATTGTTCTCTGAATGTGATGCAGGTTTCAGAATAAGCCTGATCATTGCAACAATGGGCGGCGCAGTGGTTAGCTCACAGCTCCAGCGGCCCAAGTTCAATTCTGGGTACTATCTCCCTGTGAACCGCGTGGGTTTCCGCCGGGTGCTCCAGTTTCCTCCCACAGCCAAAGACTTACAGGTTGAGAGGTAAATTGGCCATTGTAAATTGCCCCTAGTGGTGGTAGGTGGTAGAAGAATGGTGGGGATGTGGTAGGGAATATGGGATTAATGTAGGATTAGTATAAATGGGTGGTTGTTGGTCAGCACAGACTCGGTGGGCCGAAGGGCCTGTTTCAGTGCTGTATCTCTATGACTATGACTAATGCCGGTGTGCATTATTGGAATTAAGTAACATTCATAAAATCCCTTCTTATAGTAAATGATTCCAATTGTCCAATGTAAGCATGAGAGGGGGATGCACCTTTCTAAAAGCAGAAATATTAAAATATCCTCAGTTTTCAAAAGTTAAAAAATTCAAAACCTGTAGTGAAACCTTCAAATGTTCTCTGTCATGACTGTTTATTCTATCTCTCATGCTGCCTACAGATTCAGCTATTTGCCTGATAGATCTCAGCGACAGAATAAAAATTATTTTTGGAAACAGAAATTTAATTAAAAATGGAAGAATGCGGGGCACAGACCTTAAGCCCAACTGACACAGGCCATTTTCGTCCTCCTCAATCCCTTGCCAGTTTTGTTCTGAAAGCCTCAAACTCTTTACTGGGGGATGGTTGCATGGGTGCTGATGGGTGCAGTTGATTCAGCTTTGATGTGACACACCTCAACTCTTCTTCCCCTTCCACGTCATGACCACTTTGATCAAGAATGTTATTTCAAGTAATAAATAAAATACCCTCCCATAGAGAAGTTGCTACAGCCTATATTTTACCTAATTGAGCTGCTCAGTCATTGATTTTGATGTAAACTTTGGGCCGTGAAAAGATTTTGATGGCTTCTTCAATCTCTGCCAGCTTCTTCTCAAGGTCTGTGCGTCTATTCCTCATGCCAATAGTATCCACCCGTACAGGGAACATCAGCAATTGTTTGGTCAGCTGCTGCTGGGCTGAGGGAGGCAGATCAAATTATGTGAGCATGAGAAGAGCAGTTAAAATGTATTTCAACGACCATACTTTTGTGCAATCTCAATCATTAGACAACACATCCGAACCTGTTTCGTATGTCTTTCCCCAGCAACTCTGCTTGGAAAATGCTGGAAATGCACAGGTCAAACAGCATCTGAAAACATTCATTGTCAGAAGTGGAAAAAGACAGGCCTCTCATAAAATTGGCCAGAACAGAAGAGTGGTTATCAGGCATCAGACAACAGCATAATTATAGTAACCACTATGAGAGAGATTTCAGTCTAAAAACAGAATTATGAAAAACTGAAAGAATAATTTTGTACTGCACTTTTCCCCCCACATGATCTATCTGTCAAAGCAGCTGTAGGTTTTGCCAAACGTTATCCTGTAATTGGTTGCTATGTCAGCAGCCCAAGTTGAGTTGCTCTTTAATCCAATCCCACACACAACTCTCCTCACTCCTTCCCCCTACAGGCATGGCTGACATCAGGAAATAACCACATAGGGAATGGAAGGTGAAGATCACAGCTACACCAACCAGCATTGCCTCTTTGCTAGTTTGCATTTTTAGGTGAAATTGTTGTAATAAATAATAAATCTGCAGTTCAATGCATTTGCATTCTGTTTTTGCAGAATCTTCCAAACAGGTTCACACACTTCAATAAGGCTTGCAATCTGTATGCACTGTTTTACTCTTAAAATCATTATTTACAGAAGACGTATCCTCAGCACGACTGTAGGATAAGTGAAGCTCACAATGCCATTTCAGCCTAATATATACACCTGCATGTAAGCTCAAGCAGGAGAATCTGTCACCTACCTTTTATAACTGCCAACAATATGATATGAAGAGGGTAGTAAATAAACCCATTTCATCAATGTGTTTCGCACAGGAATATCCCAAAAAAAAATTCAAACAGTAGGATTCCAGTATTGATCCCCCCATACTTTCATGGTACCTGAATACTCACAGGTACCACACAGCATGTGCAATATGATGTACTTAATGTAGATTATTGAAATGCTAGGCCCCTATCTGCAAAGAATGAGGCACATTCATTTTGTCATTAACATTGATTTTTAACTGTTGTTGCAGCGAGCAAATGACTTGTTAAACAGATCAGCCATGGCTGGAAAAAAAACATTTTTACATACTAACAGACATCAAAGGTGAGGAAGTGCATTCCAGGGCCTGCTAAGGAGGATACAATCCACAAGGGCCGAGGCTGGTTAGACCACCTGGTCACATGATTACCTGGCTGTTCCAGGGTTTTCTTTTGAACGGGTCACAGAGAGTTGAAACTCAGAGAGTGTATGCTTGATCCTGGACTAAGACCTCTCCTGTCTGCTCCCATCTCTTTCTCACAAGCCTCTGAATCCACTGAAGACACATGAACCCCCAAGAGAGAAAAGTCGCCAACAGCAAACAAGGTTTAAGAAGAATACTGGGCCCCAACGAAAAGCAAGATCTACCTGCAATCAAGGACTCTACAGTGAGCTTGAAGAACCGTAACAAAAACTCTTCAGATATTGCCTTAAGCTTTTCTACTTTATTTTTCTACTTTATTTTTCTTCTCTTTTCTGTCTGTATTTGCATGTGTGTATCGCATATGCATGCTAGCATGGGTGTGTCGTGCATCTGTGGGCATTAACCGAATTAGAGTTTAAGCTTAAGAAGTTTCAACTTTTTTTCTTTAAACCCAGGAAAGCTCGTTTATGCTGGTTTCTTTTCCTTATAATTGGAAAGCGGTGAACAAGGATTCAGCAAGGGCGAGCTAAAAACACTGTGCGTTTAAATTTAAACCCCGTTACAGTAAGACCAGGTGAAGGCTGAGTGGGACCCCTAAACACCTTTCTCACCTGGTCGGAACAATTATGAACGTGCAAACATACGAATTAAGAGCAGAAGTAGGCCATTCGGCCCCTCCAGCCTGCTCCACCATTCAAAAAGATCATGGCTGATCTGTCCCATCTGCCCCGATAACCTTTGATTCCCTTGCCGAACAAGATACTATCTACCCCCACCTTAAAATTATTCAATGACACCGCCTCCACCACCTTCTGAGGCATAGAGTTCCAAAGTTGCACAACACTGACAGAAAGAATTTCTCCTCATCTCTGTCCTAAAAGGGCGACCCCTAATTTTAAAACAGTGCCCCCCAGTTCTGGATTCCCCACAAGAAACATCCTTTCTACATCCACCTTGTCAAGACCGTTCAGGATCTTACATACTTCAAGTTTCCCCTCACTCTTCCAAACTCCAGTGAATACAAGCCCAGTCTGTCCAACCTTTCCTCATAAGATAACCTACTCATTCCAGGTATCAATCTAGTAAACCTCCTCTGAACCGCCTCCAATGCATTCACATCCTTCTTTAATTAAGAAGACCAAAACTACACACAGTATTCAAGATATGGTCTCACCAATGCCCTGTATAACTGAAGCATAACATCCTTATTTTTATTTTTAATTCCTCTCGTAATAAAGGATAGCATTCCATTTACCTTTTTTATTACTTGCTGTACCTGCTTACTAACTTTTTGTGACTCATGCACTAGAACACCTAGATCCCTCTGCACCTTGGAATTCTGCAGTCGTTCTCCGTTTAAGTAATGCTCTGATTTTTTATTCTTCCTGTCAAAGTGAATAACTTCACATTTTCCCACATTATACTCCATCTGCCAGATTTTTGCCCGCTCAACCTATCTATCTCTGTCTGCAAGTTCCTTATGTCCTCTTCACAACATATTTCCTACCTATCTTTGTGTCATCTGCAAATTTAGCTCCCATGCCATCGCTCCCCTCATCTAAGTCATTGATATAAATTGTAAAAAGTTGAGGCCCCATAACAGACCCCTGTGGGACTCCACTCGTTACATCCTACCAATCAGAAAAGGACCCATTTATGCATACTCTGTTTTCTGCCAGCCAGTCAATCTTCTATCTATGCTAACGTTACCCACTACAAGATGAGCTCCTACTTTGCGCAATAACCTTTTGTGATACCTTGTCAAATGCCTTCTGGAAATCCAAGTACAGTATGTCAACAGGCTCCCCTTTATCCACGGCACATGTTATTCCTTCAAAGAACTCCAATAAATTGGTTAAACACGATCTCCCTTACACAAAGCCATGCTGACTATTCCCGATTACCTTGAGTTTTTCTAAGTGCCCAGCTATAGCCTCCTTAATGATCGATTCTAGCACCTTCCCCACGACAGACGTCAAGCTAATTGGCCTTTAGTTACCTGTTTTCTGCTTCCCTCCCTTCTTGAATAGAGGGGTTATATTTGTTATTTTCCAGTCTGATGGACCCTTTCCAGAATCTAGCAAATTTTGAAAAATTAACACCAATGCATCTACTACTTAATAAGCCACCTCTTTGAAGACCATAGGATGAAGAACAGATACAAATATTGTGCCCACAATGAGTCCCAATAACATGTGGGCAGCTCTAAGCTGCCAGCATTTGATGGACCCTGCACCATTTGCGTTAAATGGTCAGGACGCGGAATGGGCTTGAGACATTAACTTCTGAAGCAGGGCGAGCACATCACACATACTTTGTTGAAGGGAACTGAGTGTTTCCAGCCGTTCGTTCTCTGGCATCCTAGTGTGACCGGGAGGCATGCTTGGGTCAGGGATGTTCTTCTGTCGTTCTTCTGCCTCTTTTTGCCATTGATTCCTCCTTTCAATCAAACTGGAAACAGTGAAAACATGAATCAGATATTCTCAATGGAAAACCAGGAAAATGGAAAATTTACAGTAAAAGCGAGAAAAACACAGGGAGAAAGGTGAAGCATGCAATTTGACAATTTAACTTTGAGGTGAAAGTTATGTCAACTAATTGTTCTGGTTTTTAAATTAAAGAACCGAGGTCTGTTTTTCAAATTAAAGGACCAAGGTGAATGATCAAGATCAGACTATAAAATTAATGAAGACAAGATAAATCAGCAACTAGTGATGAAGTGATGCCAACCTTGAGTTTTAAAGGTTTGCAAACTGCAGAAGGAAAAGAAGCCGAAAGGAGTTGAGGCCTTCTACAGTTTCAGGTTCTGGCAATGAATGAGATAGAGAAAGCAGCTATGCATTAAATGTTGATTTTAACACAGAGAGGATACAGGGAGATGGAAGCGTGTGTTAGACAGTGGATTTTGAGTTTACGAGGGACAAGGAAGTTCAGGGCAACAATGACCACAGCAGCACTGGTAAAATGGAGAGATGTGAAAGATTGTGATGGAGAGATAGAGAATGGAGGTTTGAGGTGAGACAGGGATAATCTCTGGAATGAAAATTGTCTAGTACACTAATAACTAGCTGGATGGCAGCATAGTGGTAATATTACTGGACTAGTAATCAAGGCGACTGGACTAATGCTCCAGAGACATGAGTTCAAATTCCACCACGGCAGCTGGGGAATTTAGATTCAATTAATTAATAAATCTGGAATAAAATGCTAGTCTTAATATGCAATTATCGGATTGTTGTAAAAACCCATCTGGTTCACTAATGTCCTTCAGGGGAGGAAATCTGCTGCCTTCATGACCCACAGCAATGTGATAGACTCTTAACTGCCCTCTGAAATTGCCTGGCAGACCACTCAGTTCAAGGCAATTAGGAATGGGCAATAAATGGTGGCCTTGCATGTGATGCTCACATCCTAAAAATGAAGTTAAGCTGTATATGCAATGGACTGACTGAAATAATTCAGGACAGGAAAGGAAGAGTAGACAAGGGATACCATAATAATCCATGCTTACTACTGTGGCAGCTGTCCTTTATTCTTGCTTATGTATTCCTGCTGTTCCTTTGCTTTCCTATCCAGCACGTCTGCAAGAGACTGCAGAGATTTGGAGCGTCGCATTGGCATCCTCCTTGCATTCTGCGCGTTGTGCCTGACAAAATCTACATTAATACCTGTGACTTGAATCTTGAACAGAAAACAACAAGGAGATTGGTAACTGGGATAAGGAATGAAATATTTTTGAAGTGTAGGCAACACAAGAACACAAGAAATAGGAGCAGGTCGCAGACAATATGGCCCGTCGAGCCTCCTCCACTATGCCAAAACGACCATGGCTGATCTTAAGATTCAACATCACTTTCTCGCCCGCTCCCCATATCCCTTGATTCCCTGAGATCCCAAAAATCTGTCTATCCCAGCTTTAAATGTATTCAACAATGGAGCATCTACAACCCTCTGAGGTAGAAAATCCCAAAGATTCACAACCCTTTGAGTAAGTAAGTTCTCCTTATCTCAGTCCTAAACATGGTCCCATGTTTAAGACTCCCCGACCAGTGGAAATAATCTGTCAGTGTCTACCTTATCCAGTCCCTTTAGAATCTTATATGTTTAAATGAGATCACCTCTCATTCTTCTAACCGCCAGAGAAAATCGGCCCAATTTACTTGGCCTCTCATCATAGGACAACCCCCTCATCCCAGGAACCAATCTAGTGAACTTTTGCTGCACTGCCTCCAATGCAAGTATATTTTTCTTAAATGTGGAGACCAAAACTGCGCGCACTACTCCAGATGTGGTCTCACCAAAACCCTGTACAATTGTAACAATACTTCCTTATTCCTGTACTCCAATCCCCTTGCAATAAAGGCCAGCATGTTATTTGCCTTCCTAATTGCCTGCTGTACCTGCATGTTAACTTTCTGCATTCCTTGTACAAGCACACCCAAGTCTCTTTGAACATCGACACTTACAGGTTGCACACCTTTTCAAAAATATTCTGCTTTTATATTCTTACGACCAAGTGCATTACTTCACACTTCCCTACATTATACTCCATCTGCCATCTTGTTGCCCACTCACTTAACCTGTCCATATCTCTTTGCAGCCTCTGTGTCCTCCCCACAGCTTACCTTTCCACCTACCTTTGTATCATCAGCAAACTGAGACACATTAACCTCTGTCTCTTCATATAAGTCATTAATACAGATTGTAAATAGCTGAGGCCCCAGCACTGATCCTTGCGGCACTCAACTATTTAATGCCTGCCAACTGGAAAATGCCTCATTTATGCCCACTTGTTGCTTCCTGTCTGGGTTACCAATCATCTATCCATGCTAATATATTACCCCAACTCTATGAGCCCTTATCTTGCCTATTAACCATTTTTGTGGCACCTTATTGAATGCCTTTTGGAAATCCAGGTAAACTACATCTACCAGTTCCCCTTTATCTGCCCGACTAGTTACATGCTCAAAAAACTCTGATAAATTTGTCAAACAGGATATCCCTTTAGTAAAACCATATTGACTTGTTCAAAATCATACTGTGCTTTTCTAAGTGCATTGTTAAGACTTCCTTAATAATAGATTTCAGCATTTTCCCAACGACTGATGTCAGGCTCACTGGCCTGTAGTTCCCTGTTTTCTCTCTTCCTCCTTTCTTGAAAAGTGGTATAACATTTGCCAATTTCCAATCTGATGGGACTGTTCCCGAATCTAAGGAACTTTGGAAAATCATAGCTAGCGCATGTACTATCTCTGCAGCTATCTCTTTTGGAACCCGAGGGTATAGGCCATCAGGTCCTGGAGATTTGTCAGATTTTAGTCCCTTAAGTTTCTCCAGTACTTTTTTTCTGCTGATATGAATTTTCTTACTCTTTTTAGCCCTTAGGTTACTATTTCTGGTATGGAACTTGTGTCCTCTACTGTGAAGACAGACACAAAATATTTGTTATAGGCACTGTTGTAATATGGATAAGTGAACGTTGTCAAGCCTGCACTCACCTCTATGTTGGAATCCTTTACTGTTTCAGCACATCTCTCTGGTTTTGCTGGGCTTGGTGACGAGGATCGTTTCGGACAAACTCCAGCCCCGCATCTCGAGTGTGCTTTAAGGTAGTGCTGACTCTCCGAATGCTTGGGCGGTGAACACTCCTTAGAAGAAAGAGAAAACAGTTTAAAATGGAAAATGTGAAACACAGAGCATGTCTCCTGTATTTATTCTAGAAAATCAAGCAATGTGTTGTCAAGCTGCAGTTTCTGCCACTCTCTCTCGTCCTGCTCAGGAAATTAGGAGATAGAGGGATGCAGGCCAGGGTGACTGTCCTAGTATATAGGGAACTTATTTGACCTCCATGTGGCATTTATAGACAAGTTTAAGTTCACTTTCTAAAAGCAAAATAAAAACTGCATTCATCAAATGACCACATAATCTGAAAATGTGACACCTGCTGCTTCATGCTGTCTCTTAGTCCCTTTGTTCCTGTATTTCAGACAGTTGGAGGATTCTCCTTGAAGTGGCATTTAAGATGAAGACGCGTTCCTGCAGTCCACAGTAATATACCAGTACACAAAATTGTCTATTTACTGACCAACAGGTTGTAAAATATACCTTGTAAATAGATAAGTGAGAGAGATCGATATAGTTATGAAGATTTTACGTGAATCTTAAGAATACTTTCTAAACACTAATGAACGTTTCTCATCATTTTCATGGCAAGCAAAGTTCCAAAGACTTATGGTGCCAAGTCTAGAGTAATTTAGTTGCCATTAACAACTACACTAAAACAGATTATAAAATTTAAGCAAAATCCTGCAGACGAAACAGAAAAAGCTGGAAGTACTCAGCAGGTCAGGCAGTATCTGTGAAGAAATAGAGGTGTCAGTCAGTCAATGTTTCAAGTCTTAAGATCATGCAAAAGGGTCTTAAAACCTGAAGTCACTCACTCTCTGGCTGAGATCAGCTGATGCAATATACACCAAGCATCGACCCTGTTATGCTTTGCGCAACTTAGTCCCACACCATATCGTGCTATTTTGCACTAGTCGTTGGGGAGCCCATCCAAAACTTTTAGTGTCAATCCAGTCTTGTCGTCATAACTACCCCAAGTCTCTACCTGTAACTGTGCCATCACTTTTGAAGGAATGGATTCATATTTCTGGGACTTCCACAGCGCTTTCACAGGTTTGGGGCCACTCAGCTCTCGCTCTTGGTCCTTCTCCCTGCATTTCTTCTGTATCTCACGCATTCGCCTCACATTCTCCTTCTCATGATCCCTGGGCTCTTTCTCTACGGAGAAACAAGATTCCTGTGAAATGGAGTCCAAGAGTTCAGATTCTCCAGCCAGCAGGAGGTCCACAGATTTTCATGACACCAAATTAACAAACCAGGCAATGAATTCTGTCCATCACTATGATATCTGCAAATATTATCATGTAACCTTGCAGATCAATGAGAGACAGTTATACTGTTTCTAATAGAAATCAAAGTCAAGTATGTGGCATAGTAGTCACACCCACCACAAAAAACACCTTGAAACATTCACTCCAAAACTGCCTCTGCAATTCACCAACAGCAGTCTCTCACTCTGAGCAATTCAGAAACACAGAGCATCTAGCAACAGAATAATGCTTGCCAAGAAACCTTACAGACAAGGAGAGCTTAAAATCAAAATCAAAAATACCAATAAAACATCTCCATTCTAACCAGAATTTTTTTTTATTTTTTGATTTGTTTTTTCATTTATGGAGCTGTCCACCAGTATTAATTGGAAATTCAGCACAAGAGCCAGCGGGAGGTAGAGGAGCAGATATGTAGACAGATTTTGGAAAGATGTAAAGGTAACAGGGTTGTAGTGGTGGGTGATTTTAACTTCCCCGATATTGACTGGGACTCACTTAGTGCTATGGGTTTAGATGGGCCAGAATGTGTAAGGAACATCCAGGAGGGCTTCTTGAAACAATATGTAGATAGTCCAACTAGGGATGGGGCCGTACTGGACCTGGTATTAGGGAATGAGCCCGGCCAGGTGGTCGAAGTTTCAATAGGGGAGCATTTCGGGAACAGTGACCATAATTCCATAGGTTTTAAGGTACTTGTGGATAAAGATAAGAGTAGTCCTCGGGTGAAGGTGCTAAATTGGGGGAAGGCTAATTATAACAATATTAGGCAGGAACTGAAGAATTTAGATTGGGGGCGTCTGTTTGAGGGTAAATCAACATCTGACATGTGGGAGTCTTTCAAACGTCAGTTGATTAGAATCCAGGACCAGCATGTTCCTGTGAGGAAGAAGGATAAGTTTGGCAAGTTTCGGGAACCTTGGATAACGCGGGATATTGTGAGCCTAGCCAAAAAGAGAAAGGAAGCATTCGTAAGGGCTGGAAGGCTCAGAACAGACGAATCCCTTGAGGAATATAAAGACAGTGGGAAGGAACTTAAGCAAGGAGTCAAGAGGGCTAAAAGGGGTCATGAAAAGTCATTGGCAAACAGGATTAAGGATAATCCCAAGGCTTTTTATACATATGTAAAGAGCAAGAGGGTAACTAGGGAAAGGGTTGGCCCGCTCAAGGACAGAGAAGGGAATCTATGTGTGGAGCCAGAGGAAATGGGCGAGGTACCAAATGAGTACTTTGCATCAGTATTCACCAAAGAGAAGGACTTGGTGGATGATGAGCCTAGGGAAGGGAGTGTAGATAGTCTCAGTCATCTCATTATCAAAAAGGAGGAGGTGTTGGTGTCTTGCAAAGCATTAAGGTAGATAAGTCCCCAGGGCCTGATGGGATCTACCCCAAAATACTAAGGGAGGCAAGGGAAGAAATTGCTGAAGCCTTGACAGAAATCTTTGCATCCTCATTGGCTACAGGTGAGGTCCCAGAGGACTGGAGAATAGCCAATGTTGTTCCTTTGTTTAAGAAGGGTAGCAAGGATAATCCAGGAAATTATAGGCCGGTGAGACTTACGTCAGTGGTAGGGAAATTATTAGAGAGGATTCTTCGGGACAGGATTTACTCCCATTTGGAAACAAACAAACTTATTAGCGAGAGGCAGCATGGTTTTGCGAAGGGGAGGTCGTGTCTCACTAATTTGATTGAGTTTTTTGAGGAAGTGACAAAGATGAGTGATGAAGGAAGGGCAGTGGATGTTATCTATATGGACTTCAGTAAAGCCTTTGACAAGGTCCCTCATGGCAGACTGGTACAAAAGGTGAAGTCACATGGGATCAGAGGCGAGCTGGCAAGATGGATACAGAACTGGCTCAGTCACAGAAGACAGAGGGTAGCAGTGGAAGGGTGCTTTTCTGAATGGAGGGATGTGACTAGTGGTGTTCCGCAGGGATCAGTGCTGGGACCTTTGCTCTTTGTAGTAAAGATAAATGATTTGGAGGAAAATGTAGCTGGTCTGATTAGTAAGTTTGCGGACGACACAGAGGTTGGTGGAGTTGCGGATAGTGATGAGGATTGTCAGAGGATACAGCAGGATATAGATCAGTTGGAGACTTGGGCGGAGAAATGGCAGATGGAGTTTAATCCGTACAAATGTGAGGTAATGCATTTTGGAAGATCTAATGCATTTGGGAAGTATACAGTAAATGGCAGAACCCTTAGGAGTATTGACAGGCAGAGAGATCTGGGCGTACAGGTCCACAGGTCACTGAAAGTGGCAACGCAGGTGGATAAGGTAGTCAAGAAGGCATATGGCATGCTTGCCTTCATCGGTCGGGGCATAGAGTATAAAAATTGGCAAGTCATGCTGCAGCTGTACAGAACTTTAGTTAGGCCACACTTAGAATATTGTGTGCAATTCTGGTCGCCACACTACCAGAAGGACGTGGAGGCTTTGGAGAGGGTACAGAAGAGGTTTACCAGGATGTTGCCTGGTCTGGAGGGCATTAGCTATGAGGAGAGGTTAGATAAACTCGGATTGTTTTCACTGGAACGACAGAGGTGGAGGGGTGACATGATAGAGGTTTACAAAGTTATGAGCGGCATGGACAGAGTGGATAGTCAGAAGCTTTTTCCCAGGGTGGAAGAGTCAGTTACGAGGGGACATCGGTTTAAGGTGCGAGGGGCAAAGTTTAGAGGGGATGTGCGAGGCAAGTTCTTTACACAGAGGGTGGTGAGTGCCTGGAACTTGCTGCCGGGGGAGGTGGTGGAAGCAGGTATGATAATGATGTTTAAGAGGCATCTTGACAAATACATGAATAGGATGGGAATAGAGGGATACGGACCCTGGAAGTGCAGAAGGTTTTAGTTTAGGCAGGCATCAAGATCGGCACAGGCTTGGAGGGCCGAATGGCCTGTTCCTGTGCTGTATTGTTCTTTGTTCTAATGTAATCCTAATGGATACCCGTCCATCAGCAATGTAATTCCCTGAAAGGAACTAAGTCATTATAAAGATCCATTTACTTTTTGGTGACAATGGTCTGTGCAATGACACTCCTTCCAACTGCAGCAGCGTACCAACAGAGCCCTTCTGCCCTCTCTCCTGGATCTCCCTGGCATTCGAACGTACACGAGGTGCTGGCTGCGTCAGGCGGGCACTATAGCACGAAGGATACAAGGTGGGATCTGGAGCTAACGGTCCTGAGAGGAAGTCTAGTTTTAGGCTATTCCCTTCTAACCTTCCCCGAGCTGTAGACAAAAACAGAAAGCAAAAAATTAGACACACCTCTCAGTAAAGGCAATGTGGAGACAAGGAAATTGGTCATTCAGCTGCAGGAATCCTCACACTGAGCTGACCTTAGATCCAGTCGTGCCAACTTCCTGTATCAGTCAATGGACAATGACAAGGAGTGAGAGCACTGGCCACCTCTTTCCCTGTTTAACCACATGCACTAAGGTCAGTTTTACAACCGCACCACAACCTTAAGTAAAGTTGACTCACAGCACAGACTAGAGATGGGAGCTGATTCTCCAATGTTAAATTACACAGTGCCCAGGATTGTGTGACAAGGTTATAATATTCTGAGTTAAGCAACTTTTTGAATCATCAAGCTTCGAGATAACCTCCAAGATTCTTGAGTGTGTTAAGAGAGTTTTATCACATACTCCCAGAGATCATTTATCCTCGATATAATATGTCCTGGTCAGGATAGTTACCAGTAATCATTTACAGCCTATTTCTCTGTCATCCTGTGTGATCATCACATTTCAATAGGATCAACTCAAAACAAAGGCACAATTCAGAATAAAATATTAAAACCATACTTTTAATCAGGTACCAGAAAAGCTTCAACATTTGGGTAATAGTTAAAGACTAGTTACTTGCATTCAGTGCTTGACTAAATTTCTGCCTTGTAATCGCTCCCGGGTATCCAATTATTGTCTATATAAAACATTTGAACCTCTCAATTAGAATCCATCCTGCAACACTCTCCCGGGTGTCTGGGGTTATAAGGTACCTGCACAATCACTCTGTTTTCAATATAATAAGATAAAGACTTAATTCTCATTTCTTTTGTACACTTTCCTCTTTCAGATACCTTTATGTCACACACCAGGTGCGCAGAATGGAAAAGAGGGTGGCCAGGCACGACCAGACAAATAAATTCCCTTTTCACGTACAGAAACACCTGACTTCTGCTATGTTTCCTCCCAGATCAGACTAGGAATTTCGAACCAAGAATGTAAAAGGAAAATGGAAGCACTTCACCCGAAAACAGGTACAAAATAAAATCTCACCTGACATTGGACGCTTGTAGAAATTGGGGAATAGAGTTGGGTCTGGTGGAATGGGACCAGATATCTTGGAGGGGCCCTCAGACATCTTTGTTTGATGACAATACTGTAACAGAGCAATGTCAAAACAGTGTGATTGAAAAAGAGGGAAAGGAGGAACGTCGGAACAGGAGGTGGCCATTCAGCCCCTCGAGCCTGTTCCAGCATTTAATTAGATCATGTCTGATCTTTAACTCAACTCATTTGCCTGTCTTTGTTCCATATCCCCTGATACCCTTACCTATCAAAAATCCTTCAATTTGGTGTTGAAAATTTCAATTGACCTCCAATGTTTGCAACCTTTTTGGAGAACAGGATTGCAAACTTCCACTACCCTTTGTGTGAAAACATATCTCCTGAATTCCCTCTTAAATGGTCTGGCTCTGATTTTAAGATAATGCCTCCTTGTTCTGGATTCCCCAGCAGAGGCAACAGTTTCTCTTGCAGCTACCTTATCTTGTCACGAATTAAATCCAATAAGGAATTCAGGAGAAATTTCTTGACTCAGAGCGTGGTTAGAATGTGGAACTCACTACCACAAGGAGCAGTTGAGGCGAATGACAGAGATGCATTTAAGGAGAAGCTAGATAAAGAGGGAGACAGGGATAGAAGGATACACTGATAGGTTGAAGAAGTTAGATGGGAGGAGGCACATGTGGAGCATAAACACCGGCATGGGCCTATTGGGTGGGATGACCTGTTCCTGTGCGTAAATTCTCGGTAATTCTATGTACCGTAGATCGCTCCTGAGGTACAGTGCCCAAAAGTGAATGCAATGTTTCAGCTGGGGTCTGACCAGGGCTCTGGACAAGTGAAGCATCGACTCCTTACTTCAATATGGAGGCACTCTCTCTTTCCCTTTGCAGCCTCAGCAGCAACCACCTCTATCGGTACCACTGCCAAGGCTGCAGACCCTCTGAATGATGTATACTTTCACTAATGTCTTCATTATAACATACTTATAAAAGCTCTTACAATCTTTTTTTATATTTCTTGCTGCTTTACACTCCTATTCGATTTACTCCCCCCTCTTTATCAACTTCTCAGTCATCTTTTGCTGATTTTAAAAACCTTCCAAATCCCCCAGGCTTACTACTCTTTTTGGCAAAATTGTAAGCGTCTTCTTTTAACCCAACACTACCCTGAACTTCATGAGTAAGCCGCAAATGGAAACTTTTCCAATGGAGACTTATCTCTCAAGGGAATGTGTATTCGTTGAGAGGTTCGAATTGTTTGACTATTTGCCATTGCTTTAGGACTGACCTTTCTGCTCATCTTAACTCACCCCTCCCTGGTAGCGACATAATTGTCATTGTTTAAACTTAAGGCCCAAGTTTCAGATTAATCACATTCCTCACCAACTCAAAATGAATTAGTATTATATTATTATTTCTCAGAACCTTCAGTATAAGCCTGTCCTCAGAACTAGATCTAAAATAGGCTGTTCAAAGTCAGAAACAAAGCTGGGATGGACTCAGTCTGACTCTTGTAGTATGTGCTTTGCAGGGGCAGAGGCTAACACTGTCCCCAGTTCCAGAGACTGTCAGGGTCACTATGGAAACAGGGCAGCAAGAAGCACTACCCAAGTCAGGGGTCCTGCCGGAAGAGGTGCAGGCACACAATCTGGAGGCAGTCAGGACCTCCAGTGAAAGCCCTCCGGGAGACACTGACCCTGACACACAGTCCCCAAGATGCCTCCTCCGCCAACTCACCTCCTTTCAGCTCTCAGCCGCCAACCGACCTCGGGACGCGCACGCAACGTCATTGCGTCACGGCCGTCACCGTGGCAGCCGCATCCCGCCACCAACCCCGCTTTGCAACAATCCAAGCTTCCTCCACGGACTGTAAGTAAAGAGTAATGTTCACTGAGTCTCACTCTCAGGAAATAATAATGTTCACTGAGTCTCACTGTCAGTAAAGAGTAATGTTCACTGAGTCTCACTCTCAGGAAATAATAATGTTCACTGAGTCTCACTGTCAGTAAAGAGTAATGTTCACTGAGTCTCACTCTCAGTAAATAATAATGTTCATTGAGTCTCACTGTCAGTAAATAATAATGTTCACTGAGTCTCACTGTCAGTAAAGAGTAATGTTCACTGAGTCTCACTGTCAGTAAAGAGTAATGTTCACTGAGTCTCACTCTCAGTAAATAATAATGTTCACTGAGTCTCACTGTCAGTAAATAATAATGTTCACTGAGTCTCACTGTCAGTAAAGAGTAATGTTCACTGAGTCTCACTGTCAGTAAATAATAATGTTCACTGAGTCTCACTGTCAGTAAAGAGTAATGTTCACTGAGTCTCACTCTCAGGAAATAATAATGTTCACTGAGTCTCACTGTCAGTAAAGAGTAATGTTCACTGAGTCTCACTCTCAGGAAATAATAATGTTCACTGAGTCTCACTGTCAGTAAATAATAATGTTCACTGAGTCTCACTGTCAGTAAAGAGTAATGTTCACTGAGTCTCACTGTCAGTAAATAATAATGTTCACTGAGTCTCACTGTCAGTAAATAATAATGTTCACTGAGTCTCACTGTCAGTAAAGAGTAATGTTCACTGAGTCTCACTCTCAGTAAATAATAATGTTCATTGAGTCTCACTGTCAGTAAATAATAATGTTCACTGAGTCTCACTGTCAGTAAAGAGTAATGTTCACTGAGTCTCACTGTCAGTAAAGAGTAATGTTCACTGAGTCTCACTCTCAGTAAATAATAATGTTCACTGAGTCTCACTGTCAGTAAATAATAATGTTCACTGAGTCTCACTGTCAGTAAAGAGTAATGTTCACTGAGTCTCACTGTCAGTAAATAATAATGTTCACTGAGTCTCACTGTCAGTAAAGAGTAATGTTCACTGAGTCTCACTGTCAGTAAAGAGTAATGTTCACTGAGTCTCACTGTCAGTAAAGAGTAATGTTCACTGAGTCTCACTGTCAGTAAATAATAATGTTCACTGAGTCTCACTGTCAGTAAAGAGTAATGTTCACTGAGTCTCACTGTCAGTAAAGAGTAATGTTCACTGAGTCTCACTGTCAGTAAATAATAATGTTCACTGAGTCTCACTGTCAGTAAAGAGTAATGTTCACTGAGTCTCACTCTCAGTAAATAATAATGTTCACTGAGTCTCACTCTCAGTAAAGAGTAATGTTCACTGAGTCTCACTCTCAGTAAATAATAATGTTCACTGAGTCTCACTGTCAGTAAAGAGTAATGTTCACTGAGTCTCACTCTCAGTAAATAATAATGTTCACTGAGTCTCACTGTCAGTAAATAATAATGTTCACTGAGTCTCACTGTCAGTAAAGAGTAATGTTCACTGAGTCTCACTCTCAGTAAATAATAATGTTCACTGAGTCTCACTGTCAGTAAAGAGTAATGTTCACTGAGTCTCACTCTCAGTAAATAATAATGTTCACTGAGTCTCACTCTCAGTAAAGAGTAATGTTCACTGAGTCTCACTGTCAGTAAAGAGTAATGTTCACTGAGTCTCACTGTCAGTAAAGAGTAATGTTCACTGAGTCTCACTGTCAGTAAATAGTAATGTTCACTGAGTCTCACTGTCAGTAAAGAGTAATGTTCACTGAGTCTCACTCTCAGTAAATAATAATGTTCACTGAGTCTCACTGTCAGTAAAGAGTAATGTTCACTGAGTCTCACTCTCAGTAAATAATAATGTTCACTGAGTCTCACTGTCAGTAAAGAGTAATGTTCACTGAGTCTCACTCTCAGTAAATAATAATGTTCACTGAGTCTCACTGTCAGTAAAGAGTAATGTTCACTGAGTCTCACTCTCAGTAAATAATAATGTTCACTGAGTCTCACTGTCAGTAAATAATAATGTTCACTGAGTCTCACTGTCAGTAAAGAGTAATGTTCACTAAGTCTCACTCTCAGTAAAGAGTAATGTTCACTGAGTCTCACTGTCAGTAAAGAGTAATGTTCACTGAGTCTCACTGTCAGTAAAGAGTAATGTTCACTAAGTCTCACTCTCAGTAAATAATAATGTTCACTGAGTCTCACTGTCAGTAAATAATAATGTTCACTGAGTCTCACTGTCAGTAAAGAGTAATGTTCACTGAGTCTCACTGTCAGTAAATAATAATGTTCACTGAGTCTCACTGTCAGTAAAGAGTAATGTTCACTGAGTCTCACTGTCAGTAAATAATAATGTTCACTGAGTCTCACTGTCAGTAAATAATAATGTTCACTGAGTCTCACTGTCAGTAAAGAGTAATGTTCACTGAGTCTCACTGTCAGTAAAGAGTAATGTTCACTGAGTCTCACTGTCAGTAAAGAGTAATGTTCACTGAGTCTCACTGTCAGTAAATAGTAATGTTCACTGAGTCTCACTGTCAGTAAAGAGTAATGTTCACTGAGTCTCACTGTCAGTAAATAATAATGTTCACTGAGTCTCACTGTCAGTAAAGAGTAATGTTCACTAAGTCTCACTCTCAGTAAAGAGTAATGTTCACTGAGTCTCACTGTCAGTAAAGAGTAATGTTCACTGAGTCTCACTGTCAGTAAAGAGTAATGTTCACTAAGTCTCACTCTCAGTAAATAATAATGTTCACTGAGTCTCACTGTCAGTGAGACTCAGTGAACATTATTATTTACTGACAGTGAGACTCAGTGAACATTATTATTTACTGAGCGTGAGACTTAGTGAACATTACTCTTTACTGACAGTGAGACTCAGTGAACATTATTATTTACTGTCAGTAAAGAGTAATGTTCACTGAGTCTCACTGTCAGTAAATAATAATGTTCACTGAGTCTCACTGTCAGTAAAGAGTAATGTTCACTGAGTCTCACTGTCAGTAAATAATAATGTTCACTGAGTCTCACTGTCAGTAAATAATAATGTTCACTGAGTCTCACTGTCAGTAAAGAGTAATGTTCACTGAGTCTCACTGTCAGTAAAGAGTAATGTTCACTGAGTCTCACTGTCAGTAAATAGTAATGTTCACTGAGTCTCACTGTCAGTAAAGAGTAATGTTCACTGAGTCTCACTGTCAGTAAAGAGTAATGTTCACTGAGTCTCACTGTCAGTAAAGAGTAATGTTCACTGAGTCTCACTGTCAGTAAAGAGTAATGTTCACTAAGTCTCACTCTCAGTAAAGAGTAATGTTCACTGAGTCTCACTGTCAGTAAAGAGTAATGTTCACTGAGTCTCACTGTCAGTAA
Organism: Heterodontus francisci; assembly: GCF_036365525.1. Lineage (NCBI taxonomy): Eukaryota > Metazoa > Chordata > Chondrichthyes > Heterodontiformes > Heterodontidae > Heterodontus > Heterodontus francisci. The sequence continues at coordinate 2,755,332 of NC_090417.1, forward strand.
AGAGTAATGTTCACTAAGTCTCACTCTCAGTAAATAATAATGTTCACTGAGTCTCACTGTCAGTAAATAATAATGTTCACTGAGTCTCACTGTCAGTAAAGAGTAATGTTCACTGAGTCTCACTGTCAGTAAATAATAATGTTCACTGAGTCTCACTGTCAGTAAAGAGTAATGTTCACTGAGTCTCACTGTCAGTAAATAATAATGTTCACTGAGTCTCACTGTCAGTAAATAATAATGTTCACTGAGTCTCACTGTCAGTAAAGAGTAATGTTCACTGAGTCTCACTGTCAGTAAAGAGTAATGTTCACTGAGTCTCACTGTCAGTAAATAGTAATGTTCACTGAGTCTCACTGTCAGTAAAGAGTAATGTTCACTGAGTCTCACTGTCAGTAAATAATAATGTTCACTGAGTCTCACTGTCAGTAAAGAGTAATGTTCACTGAGTCTCACTGTCAGTAAATAGTAATGTTCACTGAGTCTCACTGTCAGTAAAGAGTAATGTTCACTGAGTCTCACTCTCAGTAAATAATAATGTTCACTGAGTCTCACTGTCAGTAAAGAGTAATGTTCACTGAGTCTCACTCTCAGTAAATAATAATGTTCACTGAGTCTCACTGTCAGTAAAGAGTAATGTTCACTGAGTCTCACTCTCAGTAAATAATAATGTTCACTGAGTCTCACTGTCAGTAAAGAGTAATGTTCACTGAGTCTCACTCTCAGTAAATAATAATGTTCACTGAGTCTCACTGTCAGTAAATAATAATGTTCACTGAGTCTCACTGTCAGTAAAGAGTAATGTTCACTAAGTCTCACTCTCAGTAAAGAGTAATGTTCACTGAGTCTCACTGTCAGTAAAGAGTAATGTTCACTGAGTCTCACTGTCAGTAAAGAGTAATGTTCACTAAGTCTCACTCTCAGTAAATAATAATGTTCACTGAGTCTCACTGTCAGTAAATAATAATGTTCACTGAGTCTCACTGTCAGTAAAGAGTAATGTTCACTGAGTCTCACTGTCAGTAAATAATAATGTTCACTGAGTCTCACTGTCAGTAAAGAGTAATGTTCACTGAGTCTCACTGTCAGTAAATAATAATGTTCACTGAGTCTCACTGTCAGTAAATAATAATGTTCACTGAGTCTCACTGTCAGTAAAGAGTAATGTTCACTGAGTCTCACTGTCAGTAAAGAGTAATGTTCACTGAGTCTCACTGTCAGTAAAGAGTAATGTTCACTGAGTCTCACTGTCAGTAAATAGTAATGTTCACTGAGTCTCACTGTCAGTAAAGAGTAATGTTCACTGAGTCTCACTGTCAGTAAATAATAATGTTCACTGAGTCTCACTGTCAGTAAAGAGTAATGTTCACTAAGTCTCACTCTCAGTAAAGAGTAATGTTCACTGAGTCTCACTGTCAGTAAAGAGTAATGTTCACTGAGTCTCACTGTCAGTAAAGAGTAATGTTCACTAAGTCTCACTCTCAGTAAATAATAATGTTCACTGAGTCTCACTGTCAGTGAGACTCAGTGAACATTATTATTTACTGACAGTGAGACTCAGTGAACATTATTATTTACTGAGAGTGAGACTTAGTGAACATTACTCTTTACTGACAGTGAGACTCAGTGAACATTATTATTTACTGTCAGTAAAGAGTAATGTTCACTGAGTCTCACTGTCAGTAAATAATAATGTTCACTGAGTCTCACTGTCAGTAAAGAGTAATGTTCACTGAGTCTCACTGTCAGTAAATAATAATGTTCACTGAGTCTCACTGTCAGTAAATAATAATGTTCACTGAGTCTCACTGTCAGTAAAGAGTAATGTTCACTGAGTCTCACTGTCAGTAAAGAGTAATGTTCACTGAGTCTCACTGTCAGTAAATAGTAATGTTCACTGAGTCTCACTGTCAGTAAAGAGTAATGTTCACTGAGTCTCACTGTCAGTAAAGAGTAATGTTCACTGAGTCTCACTGTCAGTAAAGAGTAATGTTCACTGAGTCTCACTGTCAGTAAAGAGTAATGTTCACTAAGTCTCACTCTCAGTAAAGAGTAATGTTCACTGAGTCTCACTGTCAGTAAAGAGTAATGTTCACTGAGTCTCACTGTCAGTAAAGAGTAATGTTCACTAAGTCTCACTCTCAGTAAATAATAATGTTCACTGAGTCTCACTGTCAGTAAATAATAATGTTCACTGAGTCTCACTGTCAGTAAAGAGTAATGTTCACTGAGTCTCACTGTCAGTAAATAATAATGTTCACTGAGTCTCACTGTCAGTAAAGAGTAATGTTCACTGAGTCTCACTGTCAGTAAATAATAATGTTCACTGAGTCTCACTGTCAGTAAATAATAATGTTCACTGAGTCTCACTGTCAGTAAAGAGTAATGTTCACTGAGTCTCACTGTCAGTAAAGAGTAATGTTCACTGAGTCTCACTGTCAGTAAATAGTAATGTTCACTGAGTCTCACTGTCAGTAAAGAGTAATGTTCACTGAGTCTCACTGTCAGTAAATAATAATGTTCACTGAGTCTCACTGTCAGTAAAGAGTAATGTTCACTAAGTCTCACTCTCAGTAAAGAGTAATGTTCACTGAGTCTCACTGTCAGTAAAGAGTAATGTTCACTGAGTCTCACTGTCAGTAAAGAGTAATGTTCACTAAGTCTCACTCTCAGTAAATAATAATGTTCACTGAGTCTCACTGTCAGTAAATAATAATGTTCACTGAGTCTCACTGTCAGTAAAGAGTAATGTTCACTGAGTCTCACTGTCAGTAAATAGTAATGTTCACTGAGTCTCACTGTCAGTAAAGAGTAATGTTCACTGAGTCTCACTGTCAGTAAATAATAATGTTCACTGAGTCTCACTGTCAGTAAAGAGTAATGTTCACTGAGTCTCACTGTCAGTAAATAATAATGTTCACTGAGTCTCACTGTCAGTAAATAATAATGTTCACTGAGTCTCACTGTCAGTAAAGAGTAATGTTCACTGAGTCTCACTGTCAGTAAAGAGTAATGTTCACTGAGTCTCACTGTCAGTAAATAGTAATGTTCACTGAGTCTCACTGTCAGTAAAGAGTAATGTTCACTGAGTCTCACTGTCAGTAAAGAGTAATGTTCACTGAGTCTCACTGTCAGTAAAGAGTAATGTTCACTGAGTCTCATTGTCAGTAAATAGTAATGTTCACTGAGTCTCACTCTCAGTAAAGAGTAATGTTCACTGAGTCTCACTGTCAGTAAAGAGTAATGTTCACTGAGTCTCACTGTCAGTAAAGAGTAATGTTCACTGAGTCTCACTGTCAGTAAAGAGTAATGTTCACTGAGTCTCACTGTCAGTAAAGAGTAATGTTCACTGAGTCTCACTGTCAGTAAAGAGTAATGTTCACTGAGTCTCACTCTCAGTAAATAATAATGTTCACTGAGTCTCACTGTCAGTAAATAATAATGTTCACTGAGTCTCACTGTCAGTAAAGAGTAATGTTCACTGAGTCTCACTGTCAGGAAATAATAATGTTCACTGAGTCTCACTGTCAGTAAAGAGTAATGTTCACTGAGTCTCACTGTCAGTAAATAATAATGTTCACTGAGTCTCACTGTCAGTAAATAATAATGTTCACTGAGTCTCACTGTCAGTAAAGAGTAATGTTCACTGAGTCTCACTGTCAGTAAAGAGTAATGTTCACTGAGTCTCACTGTCAGTAAATAGTAATGTTCACTGAGTCTCACTGTCAGTAAAGAGTAATGTTCACTGAGTCTCACTGTCAGTAAAGAGTAATGTTCACTGAGTCTCACTGTCAGTAAAGAGTAATGTTCACTGAGTCTCATTGTCAGTAAATAGTAATGTTCACTGAGTCTCACTCTCAGTAAAGAGTAATGTTCACTGAGTCTCACTGTCAGTAAAGAGTAATGTTCACTGAGTGTCACTGTCAGTAAAGAGTAATGTTCACTGAGTCTCACTGTCAGTAAATAATAATGTTCACTGAGTCTCACTGTCAGTAAAGAGTAATGTTCACTGAGTCTCACTGTCAGTAAAGAGTAATGTTCACTGAGTCTCACTGTCAGTAAATAATAATGTTCACTGAGTCTCACTGTCAGTAAAGAGTAATGTTCACTGAGTCTCACTGTCAGTAAATAATAATGTTCACTGAGTCTCACTGTCAGTAAAGAGTAATGTTCACTGAGTCTCACTGTCAGTAAAGAGTAATGTTCACTGAGTCTCACTCTCAGTAAAGAGTAATGTTCACTGAGTCTCACTCTCAGTAAAGAGTAATGTTCACTGAGTCTCACTCTCAGTAAAGAGTAATGTTCACTGAGTCTCACTGTCAGTAAATAGTAATGTTCACTGAGTCTCACTGTCAGTAAAGAGTAATGTTCACTGAGTCTCACTGTCAGTAAAGAGTAATGATCACTGAGTCTCACTGTCAGTAAAGAGTAATGTTCACTGAGTCTCACTGTCAGTAAAGAGTAATGTTCACTGAGTCTCACTGTCAGTAAAGAGTAATGTTCACTGAGTCTCATTGTCAGTAAATAGTAATGTTCACTGAGTCTCACTCTCAGTAAAGAGTAATGTTCACTGAGTCTCACTGTCAGTAAAGAGTAATGTTCACTGAGTCTCACTGTCAGTAAAGAGTAATGTTCACTGAGTCTCACTGTCAGTAAATAATAATGTTCACTGAGTCTCACTGTCAGTAAAGAGTAATGTTCACTGAGTCTCACTGTCAGTAAAGAGTAATGTTCACTGAGTCTCACTGTCAGTAAATAATAATGTTCACTGAGTCTCACTGTCAGTAAATAATAATGTTCACTGAGTCTCACTGTCAGTAAAGAGTAATGTTCACTGAGTCTCACTGTCAGTAAATAATAATGTTCACTGAGTCTCACTGTCAGTAAAGAGTAATGTTCACTGAGTCTCACTGTCAGTAAAGAGTAATGTTCACTGAGTCTCACTGTCAGTAAATAATAATGTTCACTGAGTCTCACTGTCAGTAAAGAGTAATGTTCACTGAGTCTCACTGTCAGTAAATAATAATGTTCACTGAGTCTCACTGTCAGTAAAGAGTAATGTTCACTGAGTCTCACTGTCAGTAAAGAGTAATGTTCACTGAGTCTCACTGTCAGTAAAGAGTAATGTTCACTGAGTCTCACTGTCAGTAAATAATAATGTTCACTGAGTCTCACTGTCAGTAAAGAGTAATGTTCACTGAGTCTCACTGTCAGTAAAGAGTAATGTTCACTGAGTCTCACTGTAAGTAAAGAGTAATGTTCACTGAGTCTCACTGTCAGTAAATAATAATGTTCACTGAGTCTCACTGTCAGTAAAGAGTAATGTTCACTGAGTCTCACTGTCAGTAAATAATAATGTTCACAGAGTCTCACTGTCAGTAAAGAGTAATGTTCACTGAGTCTCACTGTCAGTAAAGAGTAATGTTCACTGAGTCTCACTGTCAGTAAATAATAATGTTCACTGAGTCTCACTGTCAGTAAAGAGTAATGTTCACTGTGTCTCACTGTCAGTAAATAATAATGTTAACTGAGTCTCACTGTCAGTAAAGAGTAATGTTCACTGAGTCTCACTGTCAGTAAAGAGTAATGTTCACTGAGTCTCACTGTCAGTAAATAATAATGTTCACTGAGTCTCACTGTCAGTAAAGAGTAATGTTCACTGAGTCTCACTGTCAGTAAAGAGTAATGTTCACTGAGTCTCACTGTCAGTAAAGAGTAATGTTCACTGAGTCTCACTGTCAGTAAAGAGTAATGTTCACTGAGTCTCACTCTCAGTAAATAATAATGTTCACTGAGTCTCACTGTCAGTAAATAATAATGTTCACTGAGTCTCACTGTAAGTAAAGAGTAATGTTCACTGAGTCTCACTGTCAGTAAAGAGTAATGTTCACTGAGTCTCACTGTCAGTAAAGAGTAATGTTCACTGAGTCTCACTGTCAGTAAAGAGTATTGTTCACTGAGTCTCACTGTCAGTAAAGAGTAATGTTCACTGAGTCTCACTGTCAGTAAAGAGTAATGTTCACTGAGTCTCACTGTCAGTAAAGAGTAATGTTCACTGAGTCTCACTGTCAGTAAAGAGTAATGTTCACTGAGTCTCACTGTCAGTAAAGAGTATTGTTCACTGAGTCTCACTGTCAGTAAAGAGTAATGTTCACTGAGTCTCACTGTCAGTAAAGAGTAATGTTCACTGAGTCTCACTGTCAGTAAAGAGTAATGTTCACTGAGTCTCACTCTCAGTAAAGAGTAATGTTCACTGAGTCTCACTGTCAGTAAAGAGTAATGTTCACTGAGTCTCACTGTCAGTAAATAATAATGTTCACTGAGTCTCACTGTCAGTAAAGAGTAATGTTCACTGAGTCTCACTGTCAGTAAAGAGTAATGTTCACTGAGTCTCACTCTCAGTAAAGAGTAATGTTCACTGAGTCTCACTCTCAGTAAAGAGTAATGTTCACTGAGTCTCACTGTCAGTAAATAGTAATGTTCACTGAGTCTCACTGTCAGTTAATAGTAATGTTCACTGAGTCTCACTGTCAGTAAAGAGTAATGTTCACTGAGTCTCACTGTCAGTAAATAGTAATGTTCACTGAGTCTCACTGTCAGTAAAGAGTAATGTTCACTGAGTCTCATTGTCAGTAAATAGTAATGTTCACTGAGTCTCACTCTCAGTAAAGAGTAATGTTCACTGAGTCTCACTGTCAGTAAATAGTAATGTTCACTGAGTCTCACTGTCAGTAAAGAGTAATGTTCACTGAGTTTCAGTCATTGTCCACGATATGGCAGTGCTTACTGCATCTCAGCCCTCAGTGTCAGCTGTTCTCATATTGAATACAGATGTATTGTAAAAGTTTAATACTGTTCAAAGCTTCCTACTAAATTAAAAAGCAATGAACAGTTGAAGCACATCATTTTTGTTTTCTAGGATTGTAGAAATGCTGACAAGGTCATGTTTATTGCCTATCATTTTCCAATTGTCCTGGGAATGCAGTTGTGGGCCTTTTCCTTGAATCACTATGGTCTTTGTACTGATTGTAATTCTGTCGGGAATTCCAGCATATTGTCCCAATGATAATGGAGGAACAGCAAAGTAATTTTGCTTCAGAAAGGTGTGATTCAAATGGGAACTTTCTGGTGGTTTTCTTCCAAGGTGACACACAATTGCAGGTACAGATCATGTAATTACACTGTAGGATCCAAAGAGAATGTAGTTTTTTTTTCACAGTTTTGAGGATGTTCCAAGTCTCTCCTCAAGTGTTAGATGTCAATTTTCCTGCTCTGCCACTGGTCTTGCATGTTCCAGGTTACTGATCTGAACATATATGCCTGGTTTAGTGCTGGAGGCTGGAAATCCCGTGTATGTATGAGCCCATTCCTAATACCTGCCTTAATGTCCTTCCCTTGTCTTTTATTCCACAATATATTAGCCAATTTCACCCAACTTCCCCTTTTACTTTCAAGAGAGTGATGAGCGGGCATTTCAGGCAAGCCTGTAAAACGTCGAGTACTCCCAGGTCCGTTCACCCTCCAGTTTCTCATCTCTTTCTGATGAAACAGTTGTATTCATCATCACGCCAAGGAAGACAAGTGATTGAGAATGTCTACTGTAGATTGTAAGGTTCTAGAGTATTATTGAATGATCTTGGGTTGAGTCCATGATCGGATAGATTGTACATGGTCTGTGGAAGGAAGAGGATTCAAAGGTGGAATGGCCATTTTTTTCCCTCCGTTTCTTACATCAGTTGAGATCTCTCCACCCTCTCCCACCGTTCCTCCATGAGTCTTCCAATATTGTTGAAATATGTCACATGGATGTATCATACATCAGACTAAATCCCTCTATAGCACCAAAACTGCCAAGCGTCGTGTTCTTTTGACAGTGCTGTTTTGAGTGGTCTGGACGGCAGCTCCTCATCGACACTCCAAACACTTGGACAGATTAGCAGAAAACAAACCGGACACAGAACTGAACGTATCATTTTGAAAGTCTTTATTTTCTTTCCTTTCTACTTTAGCTGGGAAAGAAGCATTGGATGTCTTTGGAGCAGCTTTTTAACGGGTGATTCTTGTACTTCTCCCAGATTGGAAATGGCAGCAGACACAGTGCTAGATAATAGTCACATATGCACCTGGATATGAGACACAAATTTGCCTTGGGTCCTGAATGTGAGTAAGCAAAAACTATTCAGAAATGTCCAAAGAGTAGAATTCAAACAACAAACAATAATCATTTTGAAAGAATCTATGATCTCTCCGACAGGTTCTAGAAATTGTTAATTTGCCCCAAATAGGCCCTGCTTTAAAGGGCAGGTCACATTTTGGAGTTTCATGATCCCAGCACAGTAACAGGGAGCATACTAGGTTATTAGTACAATATAATGAATGTGAGACCATCTCACTTTTACAGTTTCAGCTTCTTTGCAGCACTTTTGTCATTGAACAACCTCCAGTTTACATAAAGAGACCGCATGCCCTCTCATCTGAACTCTCCATCTATAAGCTGTCTGCAACACCTGCAAACTCCATGGACCTCAGAATAACAATCTTATCAGTCTGTATGGATAATATTACACCCAGACTGGAGATTCAACATGTTAAGGCAAGGAATTTAATTTTGTTGCAAAGACAGAATGAGTTACAAGTTATGTGAAACATTAGGCTAATAGTAGGTGACAAGACAGCTGCAAGCCCATTCAGAGATTCCAGTTTAAATTCTGGCAGAACAGTTATATGCTGCAGGGCTCTGTGCTGTTGAACTGGGCCACTAAATTCAGGAAGAACCGCTCACAAATATTTGACCATGCCTCTGCATAGGGAGCACTAGGATTGTCAAAGGGAGTGCCGCACTGTTGGAAGGGCAGTACTGAGGGAGTGCCGCGCTGTTGGAGGGGCCATCTTTCAGTTGAGAGGTTAAACCGAGGCTCCATCTGCCCTCTCAGGGAGAGATCCCATGTAAAAGATCCCATGGTCCTATTTCTAAGAAGAGCAGGGGAGTCCGACCCGGTGACCTGACCAATATTTATCCCTCAATTAACAGCACTAAAAGCAGATGATCTGGTCAGTTATCATATTGCTGTTGAGAGCTTGCTGTGTGCAAATTGCCTACCATGTTTCCCTACACTATAATAGTGACCACACTTCAACAGTACTTAATTGGCTGTAAAGTGCTTTGGGACATCCCGAGCTCTTGAAAGGCGCTATAGAAATGCAAGCCTTTCTTTCTTTCAATCCAGCAGAGACATTTTTCTTTCCTAGGGAGCTATGATATGTATTGGTAGGCTACGCACTCCCCTTTGTCCTAGGTGTCATTCACTGAGGGAGTTTGTGAGTGCCTCAGGTCTGCTCTATCTACAGGCCTTCCCTCCCAGTTGTCTGTATTCTGAACATAGATAAATCTTAATCAATTCAACTTACTTGAAGGACACTCTACAATGCCATCAATGCAGCTCCATCTGTAGTGGATCATTGGGTTGCACCCTTCTCCCACTCGCGTCTTGTAGCAGCACTGATGCTGAAGGCAGCACCTTGGAACAGACAGATAATAACATTCATTGAAAAAAAATATTCACAGCAGAGGAGTGATTAGGAGGGATGAATTTATACTGGGGCATCGAGCATCAGTGCACCAAGACGGAAATTTACATTGGACGATCGAAGAATAACTGCAAAAACGCTAGTCAGTGACCTCACGCCGACCTCTCCTCAGCCTCCTGCAGTGTTCAAATGAAGCTGAACGTAAGCTCATCTTTTGATTAGGCACTTTACAGCCTTCCAGACTCAACATTGAGTTTAACAATTTCAGACCATAATCTCTGCCCCATTTTGTTTCCTTTTCTTTGCATGTTTCGGTCTTATTCCTGCTTTTCTCTTGTTTTTGCTTTCGGGCTGTTCATTATCTGGCCATTTACACCTCGTCTCGACACATCTTTTGTTTCTTTATTTGTCCCATTACCTAAACCTGCAAAGCTCCAAACATCTCTTGAACTTTCTTGCTATTTACACTCTGCAGGCTTAAAAAATTCAAGTTTTATTATCCATAATTATTACCTTCCGATTTAACCCTGCTTCTCTCCAAACTTTCCCAATTTTGCTTCACCTTGGGTATCAAATGATTGTTTAAAAATACAGTACTTTTATAACCATATTTTCTTCTCTTTTATTTGGACTTTTAATTCATATCACAGTCCTTTCTGTTCCCATCCCTCCTAATTAACTAGAATTATTCTTAATTTCTCAGTCATTTCCTCAATTGGCCTAATGTTTTTGGTTTTTTTTTGCCTCTCCCCGAGATTGCAATGCCGCATGAGATAGGAGATGGGATGATGCTGTGCAGAAGTTACACCATTGCCAGGATAGGGCAGGATCAATGGATTAGCGAGTCTTATCCTGTCCTTTTTTGTATGTTTCAAATGAATTCTCTTGGCTCAACAGTCGCCACTGAATTAGGAGGCCATAGGTTTAAATCCCACTGCAGCAATTTAAGTACACAATCCAGGCTGGTGTTTTGATGTAATGTGGAGAGGTATTGCATTGTTCAAAACCAAATCCCTGCCTGTGTATAAATGTAAAAGATCCCAAGCACTATTTGAAGAAATGCAAGGGAGTTCCCTGGGTGACTTGCCCACTTTTATCGCACAAGTAACACCACCATAACAGCTTCATTAGTTATTTATCTCATTGCTGTTTGTGGGATCTTGCTGTGTGTAAACTGGCTGCTGTGTTTGTCTAAATCACAGCAGTTACAACATTTTAAAAGCTAATCCATTGGCTGTGAAGCACTTTGGGATATCCTGAGGATGGGAAAGGCACTACGTGAATACAAGTTCATTCTTTCTATCCTCAGCGCCAGGAATCACCGTACCTACCAATCGATAAAATCCACGGGCTTTCCAACCACAATCCGTCGTTTCTTGTGGGTACAGTGGCAACCGTAGGGAACAAAGTCAAATTTAAAATTGTCACGGCCTAAGCAACGCATCATGTGTGAAATGCTTCTCATTCGTCCAACATAATCATCGATGCCACCTGCACACAAATGGAGAAGAGACAGAGCAACAGTTGAGGAGGGTGCCTTACCATCAAGACAACCCTAATAAGAGGAGGTACTCCCATTGGGATTCTTCTTGAAGAGGACTTTTACAGTGCAAAATCCCATTAAAGAAGGTGTGTCTCCGTCAGGACCCTTTTTAAAGGAAGGAATGTCCTCATCCAGATATATTTTAAAGAAGAGTTTTCACTAACAAGATCCCCTTTTCAAAGAATGTTCTCATCGGGGCTTCTCCTGCAGCCCCAGAGCCACATTCCTGTCCTGGGATGTTTGTGGGGCTTCTTGTCTGGGGGCTCCCGACACTCACCGCTGAGGGAGCAAGAGGCCAGAAACAGGACACAAACTGTCAGCAGCCACTCCATGGAGCTGCAACCCACCAGCACCATGGCATTCTGGGCCATAGCAACAGAACATGAGCATCCTGTGTCATAGCAACGGAGCATGAGCATCCCGGGCCTCAGCAAGGGGGTAAGAGATTCCCGGGCCATAACAACGGAGCATGAGAATGCCAGCCCATAGCAACAGAGCATGAGCATTCCGGGCCACAGCAACAGAGCATGAGAAGCCTGGCCCATAGCAACGGAGCAGGAGCATCCTGGGCCATAGCAACGAAGCATGAGCATCCCATGCCATAGCAACAGAGCATAAGCGTCCAAGCCCATAGCAACAGGAAGCTGTCCAACCGCTGCCGCGCATGCTCTTAACAGCTGAAGCAAAGCAGCTTCCATCTTAAACTTGAACTGGCACTACTCCTATCGCCAGGCGATTTGGAGACCTGAAATCTGCCTCCAGGCTGAAGGTGCTTAGTGACTACCTGGTAGATGGGACCTACATCCAGAGGTACGCTTCATCACACACTGAGCTGTGTTTAAAGCTCTTGAACCTTTGGCTGACTTGTACCATACACTTGAGTGGTATAATCACATTCTGTCCTATGAAAGCATAAAGACTTGCCTTCCAGATGTTAAAGCAACCCCTTGGTAAATACGGTGCAGAAAACATAGCAGATACATCACCAACAAAAGCACCTTGATAATAATGACATTGATCTCTTTGGATCTGATGAGGAGGAGGGAAATGCAGAGGCTAAGAGGATTAAGGAAGACTGTCCAGCTCAATATGAAGATAAAAAAAATTCCAAGAAGCCAGCACTCATTGTTATTGATAATGGATGGCTTGGTTTCAGGTTCCTCCAAAATACTTCCAGTGGGCTGTGATATCAAGAAGCTACAGATTCAGTGCTTGGCTGAAGACGACAAGGTGGGAACCAATTTACTGGAAGATTTGAAGATTATGTGCAGTCTGATGGCAGCCATCAACAATGTGTAAAACAGTAACTAATGAACAATTAATATAAATTTGCATATGCAGGAAAAAAATGAGCATCTTGGGCCATAGCCATAGAGAATGATCGGATCCCCAGCTATGGCAATGGGGATTGGTGGCATCCCAGGCCAAAGCAGCGGAGCATGTGCATCCTGGACCATAGCAATGGAGAATATGAGCTTTCCGGCCATAGCAAAGGTCACTTGCATGCGTTCTCTTTTCACCAGCATCTATTGCAGCTGGAACAGGACACCAACATGAAGTTCAATCCCTGCCCCCCATCTTCTGGTGGGGGTGTGGGGGGGGGGGGGTGGGGAAGCACCGCAGGACGCTCTTCAGCGTCGGTCTTACATCCACAGGAAATTGCTGTCCTCTCTGCTGTCTAAAGGGCGGAGGCAGAAATACAACGTTTGCTCAATGCCCGTACTTGAGGATGACAAGTTTGAGGGGGCAGCAGATCAAAAAAGTTGTCCAAGTATACAGAAAGCAGTCTGTAAGCTATATTGAGCATGTGCAACATGAAAAAGCCAATGGTTCACATTGGCTTTCATCCCAGAAAGGTGGTTATTGCCAGGCTAAAGCTGGACAAGGATTGCAAGATGATCCTGTAACACAAGGCTAAATATCACCAGTTGGCAAAGGTAAGGGCAAATATAAGGAATAATCCATCGAAAAAAATGGAGGAGTATTGTATGTTCCACCATTGCAGAATTTGTAAGCTTGAAGTAGATAAATAATTAATTATGAACAACTAATTGTGAATTTTTAATCCCACATTCCTACCTACTCTTCCCACCCTTTAATACGTTTCTTTTTCAAGCAGGTCTGTAATTCGATTTTATGCTGTCACAAGTTGTTCATATTTAATGACAGGCAACAGGGTTGCCAACCTTCCAACACTGTCCTGGAGTCTCTGGGAATTAATCTCTCTGATATCGTTGTAGGAAAAACATACGGGCATTAAAACTAAGTGTTTCTTTGAATTCTTCTGTATATTAGTTGTAGAACTACAGGAGATTGGTTAAAAAAAAATGCCTGTTTGACCGACAGCCCAAAATCTGACTGCTTCTGAGGAAAGGTCATCGACCTGAACCGTTAACCCTTCTAGCCCCTCTCCACAGATGCTGCCTGGTTCCAACATTTTGTGTTTATTTCAGGCCTCCAGCAGCTGGCATAATTGGCTTTTTGTTCATCAAAGCGTCTGGCTGCTGTCCAATTGGAGTGGAAAGGCGAGGTTGGATGTGTCAGGTGTCCAATGGCGGAAACGTGGGGGTGGAAGGTCACCTGATGGCACCTCCCATAATATGTCCAACCAGAATCGACATGCCGCCCTGTCAGCTGGCTGGTTGGCAGCAGGACTGAGGCTTCAGTTCCTAAATTCACATTGTTGTCGACAGAAGTTTTAACTTCAAACTTAAATAATCAACATTCCCAAAGTATGAACCACACAAGTAAGTGGGGAAAAATAATCTGGGGTTTTAAAAATGAGATGGCTGGTGTCTAATTTCCAGGCTTCTCCCCTAAAATGCAGACTGTCCTGTTTAAACACCAGGCATGTAACATTAAAGGAAGACCAAAGCAAGCTTTAACATTGCCTGTTTAGATCCTGGGAGAGTGAGCCTTCAGTGACAGCTCTGTGTATTGCCAAAACCACAGCTGTATTGCCAATTTTTATGTTTAATAGGTTCTTTGTAGACCATACCAGTACGATTTGGTGGAAAATTTCTTATCTGATTATTTAGACTGATATGATTAGTCACTTGGTAGTGCAGAACTTGAGTACTGCTGAAGAAAAGAGATATGCTGTTGAAGTGTTTTGTCTTGCACTCATCTGGACAGACACAAGAATGCCAAATTTCAAAGGGAGCAACAATTGTTGCATTCTTGCCTCTTTTTTTCAGCAATACCACAGTTTAGGCAATGGGACAGCATCAGTTGCTGAGGAACAGAATTGGTAGTTACAAGTCTTGAATTACCCATATTATTTGCATTTATATAGTGCCTTTCATGTTCTCAAGGCATCCAAATGCATCAACGAACTTTCGAAGTGTCGTCGCTGTTGTAATGTAGGAGATGCAGCAACCAATTTGCGCACAACAAACAGTAATGAGATAATGACCAGATAATTCATTTTTCAAAGCGGTGTTAGTTGAGACATAAATGTTGGCCACAGCACCAAGAGACCTTTCCTTCAAAATAGTGCCTTAAGGTCACTCACATCTGGAGGGGCCTTGGTTTAATGTCACATGCAAATGACAACACCTCCAACGGTGTGGCACTTCCTCAGTGCTACACTGGAATGTCAGCCTGGACTTTGTGCTCAAGTCTGTGGAGTGTAACTTGAGCCCACAACCTTCTGACTGAGGGGGCAGAGTGCTACTGAGCCATGGCTGATACCAATGAGGAGGCCATTGTAAATTCATCTGATAGGTCGGTTAGTGTGGTACCGAGCTGTACAGGTTGGAAAGCTTAAATCTGAAAATCATCAGCTGTTTTCGTTTGCACTTTATTTTCACACATCACACGGAGACACAGGATGGAGGCTGCACAGAATGCAAGACACTTTAATTTCTTTCAAAAATAGCTTGTGTTGAGATCTCGGTGCAGATGATTTGGAATGCTCTTTCCATCCAGTTAGCCTGCAATTTGGATTTCGCAGTGGCAGGAACCAGCTCCAGTTTGTTCATGATCTGATGCCTCCTCTGCAGTGAGAAACGAGCTTGAATCAGAAGACTTCACTCCTATCAGGAGCCCAAGTCCAGTGTAGCAGCCCCACCCTATCAGATGCAAGATGACACACTCCGCAGAGCCTGGTTCAACATTTCACAGAGCAACAAGATCTGACCCGTAGGTACATCCCCAGCCCTCCCCGAGAGGGCAAACTGGGAAGTGGGTAAAATGGTTCCTGGCAGCTGAACACTCTCGTCCCAACGGAGTCAGAGAGGAATTTGAAACTGGAACTAAGAAGTTTATTGGCAGCAGGCAATGATGGCCAATCTTCACCGAGCAAAACCTATGTGAAATGCTTTCTTTTTCCAAAGCAAGAGTCGCTGATGCAACCTGCATTCGGACCTCCCTCTGCATCAAGCAACTGACTTGAAGGCCCTTGTTTATGTAATAACAGTCACAGCTGATTGAAGAGGAGCTTTCACATCCGGTGTCCAATCCCAGCTGAGTCCTCATTAGCTGGAAAGCCAACTCCAATCCAAAGACTGAAACAAAGAACAAATAGGATTGAACTAGATGATCTCCTTCGTCATTATTTTTTGTGGTAAATTTATGCTACTGAAATGAGAGACGAGGAATAGAATAGCTTTCAGTCCGGGCACCCAGTGTCAGCATCAAAAAGCAAAGGTTAGATAAAGCTCCTTCTACACTGCAACATCAAACACTCCCATGACGGGCAATAAGATGGGGTTAGATACACAATAAATCTCTCTCTACACTGTCCCCATCAAACACCCCCAGGGCAGGTATAGCACTGAGTTGGCTGCTGCCTGATTGGGAGTCCAATGAGGTGCAGCTGACAGTTCTGTGGGGGCGGGGGTGGGGGGGGTGTGGGGAAGAGAGAGAGAACTGCAACACTTTTGGACAACATTTGCTGCAGAGGAGGAAAAGACTTTGGAGAAATAAGGCTGTACTTGGAGGTGGGTGGTTGAGCACCAGACTTTTGTTTGACTTGGACTGTTGGGGGAGGTGGAAGAGGCCGGAACAACAAGGGGTGGGGGCTATACAATTCTACAGGGAGCTGTGCAATTGCATTGAATACACAAGAACCTCCCTCCCCACCCCAATTGCCCAGCCTGGGTCAACTGAAACTGGCTGGCCAAAGAGACAGAAGGATATAGCTCGTGTCTGGGCAGCTTTCAGCTGACCCAGGTGAAGACCCCTCCTGCAACCAGAAGACCAGGAGTGTTACTGAGGACTGTTTAGAGTGCTCTGTATACCACCCTTAAAGCAAAAGTCATCGCTTATAGCCTGTCTTTCCCCTTTCCTGTATACCCTCAGCCTCTCCCCGAACCTATTATTTGTTTATACGTTATTTCTTGTAAACTTTGTTATTTTTTTTGCAAGCCTACAATTCGGGGTGGGTTTGGCTCTTGAACCCATGGCAAACATATCATCACTGGTGGCGGGGGCCTCTCGTACCTATGTAGCTGCAGCCTCTGTGGCTGCCCATGTGGTCCCATCACCTTTTAATTTAATAACATATAGTCATGGGGTAAAGAGCTATCCCCACTCCAACATGTCTACAGAGGCTTGAGTTGGCCAAGGTTGTCGGCCCCTCGGCCATTGTGGCAGCCTCAAAGATATACGGGAAGGGAGTGTTTTTTCTGGAGACCGAGCGGGCAGTGTCCCTGGCTGTGAGTCGGGGGCTCAACATGGGCAGGACCTTCCTGCCATTGGACCCTCTGGAGGCCACTGCTCAGCGAGTAATGTTATCTAACATCTCGCCGTTCATTCCCAGTGAGCTCCTCCTCCCCCACCTGCAACATTTGGGGGAGCTGAGGTTGCGGGGTGGGGGGGGTCATCCTAGCCCCGCTCGGTCATCGGGAGAACAGCCATGTCTACTCTATTTATGCAGCTGGTGTGGGAGGAGGTCATGGAGGGCCAATTTAATGTTGAGTTCCAGGAGGAGGCCTACTTCGTCTTCTGGACCTCGGACGGGGCGCGTGCCATGGTCCTAAGAGTTGCCCCAACTGCCTGGCTGCCAACTTCACCTCAGCAGCCCAGGCTGGCGCCGCTGTACCTCCTCCCACTCCCCCAACACCTCCAACAGACACCGCTGGCGGTTCCGGAAGTCCTGGTTTTCATGGCCTCCAGCGGGGAGGGGGTGCCCATCCGAATGGAAGGAAGACATGGAAAAGGAATAATCACCGAGAGGCACATCCCCTGGACACCGTGGTACAACCCGAGTCTGAGCTCAACCCAGAGCCCGATCCCTGGGCTCGGGCCCAGGTTAACCAAGCAAAAGGAGGGTGCGGCGGGCTCTGATAACATGGAGGTCTCTCAGCCTCCGCGTCCTAATGGGGAAAAAAAGAGAAGGCACCCCTCCACAGAGGTAACACAGGGCCCTGAAGTGCAAGACCCATCTGCTGGAGTGGAGCTGTCTCCTGATTTAGGTCCCCAGGTTCCCCCTGCCACCACCACCATCAAGGCTGTAAAGCCTGGGCAGGAGCTCCCCACCCCTCCAGGATGGAGGGAAAGGGGAGGCCCCGTACATGTGGACCCTCCTGAAGGAGAAAATGGAGCCCTGCTTGTGGTGGGGGAGCCTGGGGATGCTCCTGAAGTAGCCTCCCATTTACCACTGGGTCGGGTGCCCTGAGTGGAGGGGAGGGCGAGGCCCCAAAGGGTTGGCCCTCCCAGCCAAAATTCACTCCCGACCAGGATGTACCCGACCCAGTTATGGGTGAAAATGCCCATGTGGTCCCATCACCTTTTAATTTAATAACATATAGCCATGGGGTAAAGAGCCATCTGCTGGGCCTGTGGGCACTGGCAAGGTGGGACATGGCTCCTCTCTCTGCCTCCAGTCCCACTCTGTCTGGATTTCCAGAGTCAGGAACTACTGTTTCCCCTTGCCGCTCATTGGCCAAGGGAGAGAGATGGAGGGGGGTCCTGAACCTCTGGCACCCATAGGCTCCAGCCCAATAGATGAACCCAAAGGGGACTCCTTCACCATCAATCCTGGGGATGGGATCGTGATGGAGGCGGGACCTAATGGTGCAACCAGGACGTCTGCCCCACAGTGTGTGGTAGGTGTGTTGGCCGCTGGCGGTGACGACCCGGAGGAGGATGGAGACTTGGCGTGGAACACGAAGGGCGACCTTGAATCCATCGCCTGTGAGGTGGTAGACTCCCGCGTGCCTCCCGCCGAGTCTCCCCTCATCTCCACTGCAGAACTCCAGGATCTCCTCGCGACATGCAAGAGTTGCCGCAGTAAAGTTCAGCTGGCCCTCAGCCAGTGGTCGAGTTTGGCGCTGATCATCCAGCTGCCCTCAAAAAGGCGGGCAAGGGCGCAGGAGTGAAACTGGTTGAGAGGCGCCGGTTTGAAGCATTCCTCAATGGGTTGCTGGGGGAGTGGAAGGCGAGGTGCACCTCCGCTCCCTCCTCACAGTGAGGTGTTTCTGACGGGATTCTAAGTACTTTTGACATGAAGATAACTGTAGCCAGCCTCAACATCAATGACAGCAGGGGGTCTCTCCACAGATTTCACAATCTCTCAGTACTGAGAAAAGAAAGGTAATGCAGTGAGCTTTCTGCAGGAAACCCACACCATTCCTGGAGACAAAGCCTCCTGGCTCTTGGAGTGGCAGGGCGGGGTCTACATGAGTCACCTCACCCCCATTTCCAGCCCGAGGTCAAGGAGTATGTGCCGCACCGCTTGCTGCACCTCACCATTCGCCTGGGTCGCGTGCCACTCCATTTTGTGAATGTGTACGGGCCCAGGCCCGGCGCATTGCAAGCAAGCTTCTTTAAAGAAGTGTCTGCTCCCGTGAGCTCTATTGATAGCGGCGAGTGCATCATCCTCGGGGGGGATCGCTCCAGTCCCCAGCGCGGCCAAGCGTCGGTGGAGAAGTTGAGGGAACTGATCAGCTCCCTCAACTTGGCAGACGTCTGGAGGAATCTCCATCCTGACTCCAGCGTCTTCGCCTGGAGGTCTGGGTCCCGAATCGACCGCCTCTACATTTCGCAGTCTCGGCAGCCTCCATGCGGCTGGTGCCATGCTTGAACCACCACCTGGTGTGGCGGAGTTCTGGTTGATTCTGGGCCAACTGGAAAAGGAAGCCGGTGGGGGGCTTCCCCGCCTTGAGGCTATGGTGGGATGTGGGCAAGACTCACATCCATGTCTTCTGTCAGGAGTACGCGAAGGGGTCAACCAAGATGCAGGAAGCCGAAGTCAGGCGCCTAGAGAGGGAGGTGCTCTACTTGGAGTCCCGCCTTGGTCACGCTGTCGTGGACCCGGCCCTGTGGCAGGCATAAAGAGAAGGGGAGAAGGGTGCACTGAGGGACCTGCAGCTCTCAGAGTCCCAAGGCGCGTACCTGAGGTCACGGAACAGATCCTGGAAGATTTGGCCCGCACCTCACCCTTCTTCTTATCGCTGGAAAAATGTAAGCAGCTCGTTGAGCTGCTGGCCGATGACGAATCTTCCATCACTGATCCGGAGGGAATGGGCCTTTTGGTCCGTACGTATTACAATGCGTTGTTCTCTCCAGATCCGTCCAGCGATGACGTGCGCAGAGTTTTGTGGGAGGACCTGCCGAAGGTCAGGCCAGAGGGCGCCGAAGGATTGGAGGCTCTGCTCACGTTGGCGGAGCTGACCAGCACCCTCCACCAGCTCTCAAGGGGCAAATCTCCAAGATTGGACGGGCTGACCATGGAGTTTCTCAAGGCGTTCTGGGACATCCTGGGGGAAAGCCTGAAGACCGGGGAGATGCCCCCCTCCTGGCGCAGGACAGTCATCATCCTGCTGCCTAAGAGGGGCGATCTCCGCCTGCTTAAGAACTGTTTGTCTGGTCTCCCTCCTCAGCACGGATTATAAGATCTATGCCCGGGCTATGTCTACCCGCCTGGGCTCCGTGCTGGCCCACATGATACACCCCGACCAGTCCTACACGGTCCCAGGCAGGTCCATCCAGGACAACATCCACCTGGTCCAGGACCTGATCCATCTTTCCCAGAGGACTGATCTGTCGAATGCCTTTCTCTCCCTCGATCAGGAGAAGGCGTTCGACAGGGTGGATCACAAATATCTTTGCACGCATTCGGACTCGAGCTGCATTTTGTGGCCCAGGTCCGACTGTTATATGCTGCCACAGGGTATCTGGTGAAAGTTAACGGGCCCTTGATGACTCCACTTCGCCTTGGGAGAGGAGTGCATCAGGAATGCCCCATGTCCGGCCAAATGTACACCATCTGCGTGGAGCTACACCTGTGCCTGCTTCGCAGGAGGTTGACGGGTTTGGCTCTGCGCGGGCCGAGAATGCGGGTCGTCCTGTTGGCTTACACCGATGACGTGCTCCTCATGATCACAGATTCCATTGACTTGCGGAGGATGCGTGAGTGCCAGCAGACCTTTTCTGCCATGTTCTCCGCAAGGATCAATTGGGAGAAATGTTCCAGACACCTAGTGGGTCAGTAGCTGGTGAACTCCCCTGCCAGAGGAGTTAATACCTTTTGCATGGAGCACCACGCACCTTCTCTATCTGGGAGTCCACCTTAGCCCCGCTGAGGAAGCCTGGCCGGCAAACTGGCAGGAGTTGGAGGCGAAGGTCACCACTTGGCTGGGGCACTCGACAGGACTGCTCAGAGCCCCCTACAGGGGCCGAGCGCTGGTCATAAACCAACTAGTGGCCTCGATGCTGTGGTACCGGTTGGTCACTTTGGCCCCGCCCCCTGCATTTGCCACCAAGATCCAGAAGAAGCTCATCAAATTCTTCTGGGGCAAGAGGAAACACTGGGTCTCTGCCACGGTCCTGAGTCTTCTGATTGAGGAGGCCGACCAGTCGCTGGTATGCGTCCGCACCCAGGTGCGACTCTCCACCTTTGGACCCTGCAGAGATACCTGTACATAAAGTGTCCTCCCAGATGGTGTGCGCTGGCAACGTATTATTTTCCACCGGGGCACTGCCATGAAGACAACATGCAGCTCCCGGTACAGAACGTTAGCCATGCCTCTCTGAGGGAGTTGCCTGTCTTTTACCGGGATCTATTCAGAGTCTGGAACATGGGCGCTCCCCCGCCAGCAGAGGAGAGTGCCTCAATTGTCCAGGCGGCCGACTCCAGCGACGGACGGAGGGTTAGGTGAAGCTACCAGGACGCCCCTCACTGCGGGTGACGAGGGGGCTCGGGAGTGTGGAGCACTCCTGGCTGAGCTGACCCCCCGCTCGGCTGGAACTGCTCATTGGACCCAGGCCCTGAAACCCTCCTCAGGAGCTGGTCCCACACAACCCCAGCTGCCTCTTGGAAATGCCTTGCGTGCCATTCAACACGGCGGAGGGGTTTCCTGTATGGGCTGCTCCTGCACACTCTGCACTCTCTGCACTTCCTCGCCCTCGTCTGCCGTCTGGACACGCCGTGGCGATCCGTGTAGCCATCTGGCGGCGAGGGGAAATCCCGAGTAGAGATTTCTACGCAGGAGTCCTCCCCGTTTACATCAGAGACCTGAGGTGGAGGGTGCTGCACAGGGCTATTACGTAGGTTCACGGATTCCCAGGCCGCTTGAACTTTCTGCGGCCTGGATGAGTCTGTATTCCATGTTTATATGGAATGTGCGAGGTTGCAGCCCCTGTTTGAGAATTTGAAGGGGCTGCTCCTCAAGTTTTGGTTGCACTTCAGCCTCACACTCCTGGTCCTTGGCACCCAATGTGGAGAGGGTGGGCCGGGAGGAGGATCTCCCCGTCGGTCTGCTCCTGGGCCTGACCAAGGTGGCAATTCACAGGCTGTGGGCCGTCGGGGGGGGGGTCCGTCCGCCCTGATTACCTGCCCCTCTTCTGAGGTTACGTTCGTGCCCAGGTGTCCCTGGAGAAGGAGCATGCGGTATCCACCGATTCGCTTGAGGCCTTCTGTGACCGGTGGGCACCGCAGGGACTGGAGTGCATCATCAATGCAGACAATGCTGTTTTAATTTGAGTTTTGTTTTATTTATCTGTTTTTCATAGTTATTTTTAAAAATGTACACAAAGGGGGCCTGGGGAATAAAGGCCCCCTCAAGCAAAATGAGGGGTCTGGGGTATAAAAGCCACAAAACAAAAATAGGGTTAGATACAGAGTAACACTCCCTCTACAGTGTCCTATCAAACACTCCCAGGGCAGGTACAGCACAGGGTTAGATACAGAGTAAAGCTCCCTCTACACTGTCCCCATCAAACACTCCCAGGGCAGGTACAGCACAGGGTTAGATACAGAGTAAAGCTCCCTCTACACTGTCCCCATCAAACACTCCCAAGGCAGGTACAGCACAGGGTTAGATACAGAGTAAAACTCCCTCTACACTGTCCCCATCAAACACTCCCAGGGCAGAGACAGCACAAAGCTCCCTCTACACTGTCCCCATCAAACACTCCCAGGTCAGATACAGAGTAAAGCACCCTCTACACTGTCCCCATCAAACACTCCCAAGGCAGATACAGCACAGGGTTAGATACAGAGTAAAACTCCCTCTACACTGTCCCCATCAAACACTCCCAGGTTAGATACAGAGTAAAACTCCCTCTACACTGTCCCATCAAACACTCCCAGGTCAGATACAGAGTAAAGCACCCTCTACACTGTCCCCATCAAACACTCCCAAGGCAGATACAGCACAGGGTTAGATACAGAGTAAAGCTCCCTCTACACTGTCCCCATCAAACACTCCCAAGGCAGATACAGCACAGGGTTAGATACAGAGTAAAACTCCCTCTACACTGTCCCATCAAACACTCCCAGGTCAGATACAGAGTAAAGCTCCCTCTACACTGTCCCATCAAACACTCCCAAGGCAGATACAGAGTAAAGCTCCCTCTACACTGTCCCATCAAACACTCCCAGGTCAGATACAGAGTAAAGCTCCCTCTACACTGTCCCATCAAACACTCCCAAGGCAGATACAGCACAGGGTTAGATACAGAGTAAAACTCCCTCTACACTGTCCCCATCAAACACTCCAGGTTAGATACAGAGTAAAACTCCCTCTACACTGTCCCATCAAACACTCCCAAGGCAGATACAGCACAGGGTTAGATACAGAGTAAAGCTCCCTCAGAAGGGAAGAAAAATTGCCCAAGGTTAAATGTTGAATGTAAATAAAAACCAGGTCATGCGCTATAAACTCCGTCTCACCTGCAAAGAGTTCTCGTGGTCCTGAATAGTCTCCTGCATGGCATTGAGAAGTTGGCTGCGGAAAGTCTGACTTTCTTCAATCACCACAAGTGACTCCTCACTAACGTAAAAAACAAGGAAAGGATTTAACTGCTATTCCATCACCCATTTGTCCTTCTCTACCATCTACGAGTCGACCCCGCAAACAACTGCACTCAGTCTTCGTATACTCCAATCCACTGTACACATTCACTCTCCATTCTCAACATCATTCACACTCACTCTACTACAGTGGCTACAGTTTCAGAGCTGGGAGGCTGCTGAACGTCTGTTGACATTTCAGTTGTTCATGATGGGAGACCTGGTGGAGCTCTGGTCCTTGTGGGCCAGTCTGTAGGCTGCAGCATCTCGGCCTGAACTGGTCCAGCTGGCTCCATGGTTCCAACAGGTGCAACAGTTGAGAGGCTGGTGGGGGAGCTGTCATTCTGAGAGAGGACAGCAGGTGCCTCCTCTCATGCAGCCTGAGTGCCTAAGGGGATTGAGCCTCAGCACTCCCATTGCTGTGCTTGAGAACAAAGTGCAGACCTGCTCAGGAACTCTCAAAGCCCCTATCCACCTGACTTTGTAAGACAGAGTAGATACGAGACCACGAAGCCATGATTGGCAGCAGTCATTCCCCCTGCGGTACTCGTAGAGTTGGCTCCTTATTCCATTGTTGACTGCATGGTCTCCGTGCTGTGCCCAAAAACCCTCATAAACCAATTTTGATTCCAAGCTCTGGAATTGGGGTAGGCCCAAATAAGGAAGACGGAGTTCTGAAACTTACGAATTTCTGGACTTCTCGGAGAGCAGCATGCTGGGCACGAGGCAGGGAGGAGAGATGGACTGGCTGGGGGCAGACAGGCGGTTGGCACTGAAGTTCTCGGGACTTCCGCTGACCGGGCCTCGCACTTTACTCTGGAAGAAAGCACAGGTTTGGCTCAGATCCTGCTCGGTGACGACTGGGCATGGTCACAAAATAGCCTCGAGACTTTGTGAATACAATGAATAGTTCACAGAGCATCCAACCCACTGAGTCCACAGGAGCACTTAAAATATCTTCAGACATGTGACTTTCACAGAATTATACAACACAGAAGGAGGCCATTCAGCCCATAGTGTTTGAGCTAGCTCTTAGAAAGAGTTATTTAATTAGTCCCACTCTCTTCCCTGCAATCTTTTTCCTGTTCAAGTGTTTATTCATTTCCTTTACGGAAGATAATATTGCAACTGCTTCAAATGTTTTGACTTTTTAAAAACCACCAAAATTGTGTCTCCTCCCCATCATTAACAGGGTGCTGTCAAGAGCAGCTCCAGTAAATGAAACGTAGACTTGAACTCTGTTGCAGTGCAGGAGCTGAATTAGAGCCATCCAACTGGTGGAGGGGGTGGGGGGTTGAACAGAGACACTGTGATCGAAAGAATCAACTCCCAGCTATACCATATTTATGTAGTTTGCCTGAACATCCCAACATGCGTTACAGCCAATTCTTTTTCCCATTATTCATTCACGGGAAGTGGGTGTCATCAACAAGGCCAGTGTTTATTACCCATCCCTTCAGCAGAAGGTAGGGAGCTGCCTTCTTGAGTACAACGGAGTGGCTTGTTAGGACACTTCAGAGGGCAGTTCAGAGTCAACCACATTGTTGTGGGTCTGGAGTCACATGTAGACCAGACCAGGTAAGGACGTCAGATTTTTTTTCCCTCAACGGATATCAGTGAACCAGAGTGGATTTTACAAAAATCTGGTATTTTCAAGGTCACCAATATAGATAATAGCTTTTTATTCCAGATTTTATTTAATGAATTGAATTTAAATTCCCCAGCTGACAAGGTGGAATTGGAACTTAAGTCTCCGGATTACTAGTGCTGTAGCATAACCAATATTCCACCGTACCGCAGTAGCTCAACAAACTACTTTTGAAGTGTAGTCACTGTTGTAATGTAGGAAACATGGTAGTGAATTGGAGAATAGCAAGATCCCACAAACAATGAGATAATAGTTCCAGAGATGTAGAGGAAAGGATAGCGAAGATGATTCTCGACAGGGGCGAGAGTAACAGGGTAGTTGTTATGGGGGACTTTAACTTTCCAAATATCGACTGGAAATACTATAGTTCGAGTACTTTAGATGGGTCAGTTTTTGTCCAGTGTGTGCAGGAGGGTTTTCTGACACAGTATGTAGACAGGCCAACCAGGGGCGATGCCACATTGGATTTGGTACTGGGTAATGAACCCGGCCAGGTGTTAGAGTTCCGAAGAAGGGTCACTGACCCGAAACGTTAACTCTGCTTCTCTTTCCACAGATGCTGCCAGACCTGCTGAGTGAATCGAGCATTTCTTGTTTTTGTTTCATATTTCCAGCATCCGCAGTATTTTGCTTTTATGTTAGATTTAGATGTAGGTGAGCACTTTGGTGATAGTGATCACAATTCGGTTAGGTTGACCTTAGCGATGGGCAGGGACAGGTATATACCGCAGGGCAAAAATTATAGCTGGGGGAAAGGAAATTATGATGCGATTAGGCAAGATTTAGGATGCGTAGGATGGGGAAGGGAACTGCAGGGGATGGGAACAATCGAAATGTGGAGCTTATTCAAGGAGCAGCTACTGCGTGTCCTTGATAAGTATGTACCTGTGAGGCAGGGAGGAAGTTGTCAAGCGAGGGAGCCGTGGTTTACTAAAGAAGTTGAAGCGTTTGTCAAGAGGAAGAAGAAGGCTTATGTTAGGACGCTTGAGAGTTACAAGCTAGCCAGGAAGGATCTAAAGGGAGAGCTAAGAAGAGCAAGGAGAGGACACGAGAAGTCATTGGCGGATAGGATCAGGGAAAACTCTAAGGCTTTCTATAGGTATATCAGGAATAAAAGAATGACTAGTTAGATTAGGGCCAATCAAGGATAGTAGTGGGAAGTTGTGTGTGGAATCAAAGGAGGTAGGGGAAGTGTCAAATGAATATTTTGCGTCAGTATTTACAGTAGAGAAAGAAAATGTTGTCGAGGAGAATACTGAGATACAGACTACTAGGCTAGATGGGATTGAGGTTCACAAGGAGGAGGTGTTATCAATTTTGGAAAGTGTGAAAATAGATAAGTCCCCTGGGCCAGATGGGATTTATCCTAGGATTCTCTGGGAAGCTAGGGAGGAGATTGCAGAGCCTTTGTCCTTGATCTTTATGTCATCATTGTCGACAGGAATAGTGCCGGAAGACTGGAGGATAGCAAATGTTGTCCCCTTGTTCAAGAAGGGGAGTAGAGACAGCCCTGGTAATTATAGACCTGTGAGCCTTACTTCGGTTGTGGGTAAAATGTTGGAAAAGGTTATAAGAGACAGGATTTATAATCATCTTGAAAAGAATAAGTTCATTAGCGATAGTCAGCACGGTTTTGTGACGGGTAGGTCGTGCCTCACAAACCTTATTGAGTTTTTCGAGAAGGTGACCAAACAGGTGGATGAGGGTAAAGCAGTGGATGTGGTGTATATGGATTTCAGTAAGGCGTTTGATAAGGTTCCCCACGGTAAACTATTGCAGAAAATACGGAAGTATGGGGTTGAAGGTGATTTAGAGCTTTGGATCAGAAATTGGCTAGCTGAAGGAATACAGAGGGTGGTGGTTGATGGCAAATGTTCATCCTGGAGTTTAGTTACTAGTGGTGTACCGCAAGGATCTGTTTTGGGGCCACTGCTGTTTGTCATTTTTATAAATGACCTGGAAGAGGGTGTAGAAGGGTGGGTTAGTAAATTTGCGGATGACACTAAGGTCGGTGGAGTTGTGGATAGTGCCGAAGGATGTTGTAGGGTACAGAGGGACATAGATAGGCTGCAGAGCTGGGCTGAGAGATGGCAAATGGAGTTTAATGCGGAAAAGTGCGAGGTCATTCACTTTGGAAGGAGTAACAGGAATGCAGAGTACTGGGCTAATGGGAAGATTCTTGGTAGTGTAGATGAACAGAGAGATCTGGTGTCCAGGTGCATAAATCCCTGAAGGTTGCTACCCAGGTTAATAGGGCTGTTAAGAAGGCATATGGTGTGTTAGCTTTTATTAGTAGGGGGATCGAGTTTCGGAGCCACGAGGTCATGCTGCAGCTGTACAAAACTCTGGTGAGACCGCACCTGGAGTATTGCGTGCAGTTCTGGTCACCACATTATAGGAAGGATGTGGAAGCTTTGGAAAGGGTGCAGAGGAGATTTACTAGGATGTTGCCTGGTATGGAGGGAAGGTCTTACGAGGAACTTATGAGGGACTTGAGGTTGTTTTCGTTGGAGAGAAGGAGGAGGAGAGGTGACTTAATAGAGACATATAAGATAATCAGAGGGTTAGATAGGATGAATAGTGAGAGTCTTTTTCCTCGGATGGTGATGGCAAACACGAGGGGACATAGCTTTAAGTTGAGGGGTGATAGATATAGGAGAGATGTTAGAGGTAGTTTCTTTACTCAGAGAGTAGTAGGGACGTGGAACGCCCTGCCTGCAACAGTAGTAGACTCGCCAACTTTAAGGGCATTTAAGTGGTCATTGGATAGACATATGGATGAAAATGGAATAGTGTAGGTCAGATGGTTTCACAGGTCGGCGCAACATCGAGGGCCGAAGGGCCTGTACTGCGCTGTATTGTTCTAATTCTAATTCGAATGTCCCAATTATCCGTTCTGGTGATGTAGATTGATGGATACATATTGGTCAGGACACTGAGACGTTTACTGCACTTCTGTGAATAGTTGCCGTGGGATCTTTTATGTCCATCTGAGAGGGCATTAAGAACCTGGGTTTAACGTCCCATCCGATGCGTGGCACCTCAGACAGCACAGTACTCACACTGGGTATATAATTGATGGACAGTACTCACACTGGGTATATAATTGATGGACAGTGCTCACACTGGGTATATAATTGATGGACAGTACTCACACTGGGTATATAATTGATGGACAGTACTCACACTGGGTATATAATTGATGGACAGTACTCACACTGGGTATATAATTGATGGACAGTACTCACGCTGGGTGTATAATTGATGGACAGTGCTCACGCTGGGTGTATAATTGATGGACAGTACTCACACAGGGTATATAATTGATGGACAGTACTCACACAGGGTATATAATTGATGGACAGTGCTCACGCTGGGTGTATAATTGATGGACAGTACTCACACTGGGTATATAATTGATGGACAGTACTCACACAGGGTATATAATTGATGGACAGTGCTCACGCTGGGTGTATAATTGATGGACAGTGCTCACGCTGGGTGTATAATTGATGGACAGTACTCACACAGGGTATATAATTGATGGACAGTGCTCACGCTGGGTGTATAATTGATGGACAATACTCACACTGGGTATATAATTGATGGACAATGCTCACACTGGGTATATAATTGATGGACAGTACTCACACTGGGTATATAATTGATGGACAATACTCACACTGGGTATATAATTGGACAATACTCACACTGGGTATATAATTGATGGACAGTGCTCACACTGGGTATATAATTGATGGACAGTGCTCACACTGGGTATATAATTGATGGACAGTACTCACACTGGGTATATAATTGATGGACAGTTCTGACACTGGGTATATAATTGATGGACAATACTCACACTGGGTATATAATTGATGGACAATACTCACACTGGGTATATAATTGATGGACAATACTCACACTGGGTATATAATTGATGGACAGTGCTCACACTGGGTATATAATTGATGGACAGTGCTCACACTGGGTATATAATTGATGGACAGTACTCACACTGGGTATATAATTGATGGACAGTACTCACACTGGGTATATAATTGATGGACAATACTCACACTGGGTATATAATTGATGGACAGTTCTGACACTGGGTATATAATTGATGGACAGTGCTCACACTGGGTATATAATTGATGGACAGTGCTCACACTGGGTATATAATTGATGGACAATGCTCACACTGGGTATATAATTGATGGACAATACTCACACTGGGTATATAATTGATGGACCGTGCTCACACTGGGTATATAATTGATGGACAGTGCTCACACTGGGTATATAATTGATGGACAATACTCACACTGGGTATATAATTGATGGACAGTGCTCACACTGGGTATATAATTGATGGACAATACTCACACTGGGTATATAATTGATGGACCGTGCTCACACTGGGTATATAATTGATGGACAGTGCTCACACTGGGTATATAATTGATGGACAATACTCACACTGGGTATATAATTGATGGACAGTGCTCACACTGGGTATATAATTGATGGACAATACTCACACTGGGTATATAATTGATGGACCGTGCTCACACTGGGTATATAATTGATGGACAGTGCTCACACTGGGTATATAATTGATGGACAATGCTCACACTGGGTATATAATTGATGGACAATACTCACACTGGGTATATAATTGATGGACCGTGCTCACACTGGGTATATAATTGATGGACAGTGCTCACACTGGGTATATAATTGATGGACAATACTCACACTGGGTATATAATTGATGGACAGTGCTCACACTGGGTATATAATTGATGGACAATACTCACACTGGGTATATAATTGATGGACAATACTCACACTGGGTATATAATTGATGGACAGTACTCACACTGGGTGTATAATTGATGGAAAGTACTCACACTGGGTATATAATTGATGGACAGTACTCACACTGGGTATATAATTGATGGACAGTACTCACACAGGCAATCTTCAGCAGGTGCCAGAGTTCCTTCTGCCGCTTCTCCTGCAGTTTCATGACCAGCTTTTCATCATCTGCCATCTGCTGCAGCACCTCCTCCAGCCGGGGTAGCAAATCGATCACCTTCTGTTTACAGGCCAGGGTTTTACTGCACAAGAACACAACATACACTATCAGGACACAGCCCATTCCATCTTACCGCAGCCATTTGGGTGGGTCAATATAAAGATACACCACCTGAATAAGAAACCAGCATCGCTAAATAACAGGGCAGAGCTGTCCCGACCTCTGATAGTCTACAGGCTTTTTAACGGCAGGTCACTACTGCTTCACTCATTACCTATTGTCCCTTGTTGCCCTCGAGAAGACAGCTCACCACCATCGTCCCAAGGGTACCAAGTTTGGGCAATAAATGTCAGCATTCCGATGTCCCGAGAATGAATTTTGAAAACTCTCTTCTCCCTGGTCCTGTCCCTCAGTACATGCTTCACTTCACTTCATTCTTCTGATCGCAAAGGTATTAAAGGTGAAGAATCACAGATTACTGTATTAGAGAGCATAAGGACTATGGAGAACAAGGCTGAATTAGATACAGAGTAAAGCTCCCTCTACACTGTCCCCATCAAACACTCCCAGGGCATGTACAGTGTGGGTTAGATACAGAGTAAAACCCCCTCTACACTGTCCCCATCAAACACTCCCAGGACATGTACAGTGTGGGTTAGATATAGGGTAAAGCTCCCTCTACACTGTCCCATCAAACACTCCCAGGGCAGGTACAGTGTGGGTTAGATACAGAGTAAAGCTCCCTCTACACTGTCCCATCAAACACTCCCAGGGCATGTACGGTGTGGGTTAGATATAGGGTAAAGCTCCCTCTACACTGTCCCATCAAACACTCCCAGGGCAGATACAGTGTGGGTTAGATACAGAGTAAAGCTCCCGCTACACTGTTCCAACCATATGTCCTATTCCCACTGTGACCTTTCCATGTGAAATTATCAATCAATGTTGTTACTCTTTTTTTAATTTTCTCACTTGCTGTTAAGCCAGGATGTCAGCAGGTAAGACTAACGCCACTCAGTTGCCAGTTGCTGGGTGATGCAGCAACGTCAGGGGCCAGGCCCTGTGAGTGTATGCTCTTCTCCGGTCTGCTGCTTTGTGGCGATAGCTGGCCTCTGCACTCTACGTTTCCCCTTGTAGTGTCTCACGGAGACCAAACCACCCTCTTCCCCATCATCAACCAGCAAAGTGTTTGGAGAAAAAGTACTTTCTATTATTTCTTCAGGAGGTGTGAGCAGTCTTGTTGGCTCATCCCTAATTACCCAGAGAGCAGTGTCGGAGTGGAGTTACATGTGGGCCAGACCAGGCTTGGGCATCAGTGAACCAGTTGGTTTTTTTACAACCATCCGGAAGCTTCCATGGCCATTTTCTGGAGCCACAAGTGACTTGAATTGTTGAGCTCGGTTTCCTAACACGCCATGATGGGATCTGAACTCACAGGCCAAGACGAGGCCCACTGGGTTCACAGTGGTTCACTGATACCTGAGATGGGAGTAGATGTCCTTCACCTTCTTGTCAAAATTCTGCAGGGTTTGTAAGAGGATTCGCACCATCTCCTGGCTGTCCCCACTGGACCGCTGATCTGCAGAAACAAAGATATCGCATTAAACTGTCCAACCACCAGACATTCTCCTGAATGTCTTCCCTCACCCTCAAGGTGCTGCCTCCAACACCCAGGGAGGGGAAGAGGGGAAGTCATAGCGTTATGACGGCACAGAAGGAGGCCATTCGGCCCATCGAGTCCACGCTGGCTCTCTATGGAGCAATCCAGTCAGTCCCACTCCCCCGCTCTACCTCTATAGCCCTGCAAGTTTATTTCCTTCAAGTGGTATCCAATTTCCTTTTGAAATCATTCATGGACTCCACTTCCACCTCCTTTGTTGGCAGCAAGTTCCAGGTTATTACCACGCACTGTGTGAAAAAATTCTCTCTCACATCTCCCCTCTATCTCTTGCCCCAAACCCTAAATCTGTGACCCCTAGTCCCTATACCATCAGCTAATGGAAACAGCTTTTCTTTGTCTACTTTATCTAAACCTATCAATCTTGTACCTCTATCAAATCTCCCCTCAACCTCCTTTGCTCCAAGGAGAACAAACCCAGTTTCTCTAATCTAACCTTGTCACTAAAATTCCCTGATCCCTGGAACCATTCTGGTAAATCTCCTCTGCACCCTCTCAAGGACCCTCACATCCTTCCTGAAGTGTGGTGACCAGAACTGTATGCAATACTCTCGTTGGGACCGAACCAAAGCTTTAAAGGTTCAGCATATCTTCCCTGCTTTTGTACTCAATACTTCTATTTATGAATCCCAAGATCCCATATGCTTTGCTAACAACTCTCTCAATATGTCCTGCCACCTTCAAAGATCAATGCACATGCACCCTCAGGTCCCTCTGCACTCTCTTTAGAACTGTGCCATTCAGTATATATATCTTCACCTCACACTTCTCTGTATTAAATTCCATCTTTCACCGAGCTATTTCATGTCCTGTTGCAGTCAATTAGTATCATCTGCATTATTTGCCGCACCTCCAAGTTTGGGTAAAGTAATTACAGGAATAAAACGGTAAATAAAAACTGAAAATATCACAGTATGGACTTGTCACCTGGCCTCAGCTCCCACCCTGAATGTTAGCCTCTCTCCTCCCTTTGCAGCAGCTGACTTGCCTGCTGGGTGTTTCCAGCATTTTCTATTCCTACTTCAGTTTTCCATTGTTTGTTCGTACCTCTTGGCTTTTCCCTGAGCTTACGATACAATTCCATCGCAGCGTCCTCCCTGGGAACAAAGCAATGCATGGGATTGGATTAATAAAAGTACACAGTAATTTCTGATCATGTCCCAATAGTGAGTCTTACCGTGAGGACATTCAAATGAACTCCTCGCGCAGTGAGCTGGTCCCAGTCAGTAACTGGGACAGCCACTCTGGAACAGCCTGTGTTCCTATCCGCAGCACCACCTCCCTCACCAACACACAAAGATTAACTTGTCATTCATCTCACTGTTGTTTGTGGAAGCTTGCTGTGTACAAATTGGCCATTGCATGTGCCTACAAAATAACACATTTCCAAGTAATTTTGTTGCTGCAAAGTGCTTTGGAATGCTTCCTTCTGTGTAACTGGTGCTAGAGAGAAAGGCACATTTCTCAGACAGACAGATACATAGAATGAGGAACATTGCTCAAGACTTTGCAGAAATGCAAGTTTTATTTTAACTCAGAAAAGGTAATTTAACTCAAAGATGAAAAAACACAGAATGAATCCACCGTGAATGGACAGACTAAACCACAAACCGACGGCTGAGAAGTACAAGCAGCGACAGATCGGAGAAAATCGAGAGCTGTCTTACAAAGCTTCCAGAGCCTCTCCCCGGTGCCGTGCGGATGGGCTCCTCTGCAGGTCAACCAGATCGGTTTGAAGTGCCATGGATGACTCGTCCAGACTGGTCACATCATTCATCTAAAGAGAGAAGATACTGCATGAAACACAAGCACTCGGGGCTGGGGCTGCAGGAGTCGGACTGGAACTCTCCTGAGTCAGGAGGGGAACCTCAGTCTGTTCCAAACTCAGCTTCCTCCCTCACTCTAACCAGAGCCACGTCGTTTCAGATCCAAAACCGTTGTCCATCTCCGGCTCTCTTCTCCCGCTGAAACTCTACTCAGTTGCAGGCTGCATTTCTGGGACAATCACTCAACAAGCTTCAACTCATCCTCCCACCCCCAGCATCCCTGAAACACGTAACCCCACCACCCCTTCCTCCATCCCACCACGCAACTCCACCCCATGTCGGAGCCTGGACTAAAAGGAGGAATCGGAGATGGACGTCCCATCAAAGAGACAAAAGAGTCCGTATCCCGAACAGGACAGACAGAATATTCACCCTTCCGCAACCTTCTGCTTTCAGTTGCATTTCGTTCCAGGCAGCGATCATTTTCTCTGAGGCTGGAAGACAATGGTAATCGGGTCAGCACAGATCAGAACAACTCAAAACATTGTTTTGTCCATTTTCACAGTCAGTGATGGATTATGAAGGCTCGCACATGGAGCGTCATCAACAGCTTTCTGAAAATCCAAGTGTACTATAACACAGGGAATGGCACCATTGAATCCTAAATGAAAGCAATTTTTCTCCTTTTTTAAATCCCTGCCGCTCATTTCTTAGCTGGTTGTTGTGGAGCAATGAGCCTCTTGCTGGTCCCTTGGATCACAGAAAGTTAGCATGCAAGTACAGCAAGTAATCAGTCAGGCAAATGGTATCGCAAGGGGATTGGAGTACAAGAATAAAGAAATTTTGCTTCAATTTTGCAGGGCTTTGGTGAGACCACACCTGGAATACTATGTGCTGTTTTGGTCTCCATATTTAAGGAAGGATATACTTGCATTGGAGGCAGTACAGCGAAGATTCACTGGATTGGTCCTTGGGATGAAAGTGTTGTCCTATGGTGAGAGGCTGAGTAAACTGGGCTGATATTCTCTGAAATTTAGAGGAATGAGAGGTGATCGTATTGAAATTTACAAGATTCTAAAGGGGCTTGACAGGGTAAATAGACAGTGAGAGGCTGTTTATCCTGGCTGGGGAATCTAAAAGCATGAGGGCAGAGTCTCAGGATAAGGGGCCGATCATTAAGGACTAAGATGAGGAGCAATTTCTTCACTCAAAGGGTGCAAATCTTTGGAATTCTCTACCCCAGAGGGTTGTGGATGCTCCATCGTTGAATACATTTAAGGCTGGGAGAGAGATATTTCTGGTCTCTGAGGGAATCAAGGGATTATGGGGAGTGGGCAGGAAAGTGGAGTTGAAGCCCAAGATCAGCCATGATCTTACTGAATGGCGGAGCAGGCTCGATGGGCTGAATGGTCTGCTCCTGCTCCTAACTCTCATGTTCTCATGGATCCAGGGTAACAGTCTTTATTCTAAGACCTGGAGGTGTAAACACGAACCTGTTTTGATTTAGTGCCTTTCATGATTTCAGGTCATCCCAAAGTACCTTTGAAGTGTCGGAAACGTTACTGATTAATGCAGAAATAGTCTCAGCACTGTGGTCGAAAAATAACATGGATAGATTGGGGGAGCTGGAGTTATTCTCTTTAGACAAGAGAAGTTTGAGAGGAGATTTGATAGAGGTGTTCAAAATCATGAGGGGTCTAGACAGAACTGTTCCCATTGGCGGAAGTTTCGAGAGCCAGAGGATACTGATTTAAGGTGACTGGTAAAAGAACCAGAGGCGACATGAGGAAAAGTTTTTTTACACAGTGAGTGGTTCGGATCTGGAATGCACTGTCTGAGAGGGTGGTGGAGGCAGATTCAGTTGTGGCTTTCACAAGGAAATTGAACAATTATCTAAGGTGACAAAATGTGCATGGCTACGGGAAAAGGCGGTGGGGGGGGGGGGGAGTGGGACTAGCTGAGTTGCTCTTGCAGAGAGCCAGCGTGGACACACAGACTGAATGTGCTGTATCCATTCTGTGAATTTATATGAATACCGGAGACATGCAGTGATGACTAAAGAGAGAAAAGGTCAGATTCAAGGGGTTTGACTGGAAACCTTACTCAGGCCTCTCTCTCCTCAGGCATTGACTGACCTGCTGTGATTTGCCAGCACTTACTGTTCACTGACTTTTGCTCAAACTGCCACCAGTGTAAATGTGGAGTCTGCGTTGCAAGCCGAGACAGAGAATGAGATAGTCCCAAGAGCCAGTGCTAACAGCTCATCAATGCACCTCGTTTCCTGGCTATGGGTTGCCTGGCTCTGCTCGATGCCGGTCACCTGAATACTCACTGATCCCAAATGCCATCTGCTCACTGTATTTCTCCAGGTCGATCTGGATACTGACTCGAAAGAAATCCAACTTGGCTTTCAGCTGCTGGCACATGGACAGCATGCTGGTCTTGAGTTTGGACAGAGTGCTGTTGTAGCGCAGTAAGCTCATCCTGCAGAGAAGCAAGACACCACCAGTTCAAAGATCAACTCTCCTGAGGAGATCTGATAGAGCTGCACAAGATTATGACAGGTTTAGATAAGGTAGACAAAGGAAAGTTATTCCCATTAGCTGGTGGTACAAGGACTAAGGGACACAGATTGAAGGTTTTGGGAAAGAGATACAGTGGAGATGTGAGGAAGAACATTTTTACACAGCAAGTGGTAATAACCTGAACTCACTGCCTGCGAGGGTGGTGGAAGCAGAGACGATCAATGATTTCAAAAGGAAATTGGATGGGCACCTGAGGGAACTAAACTTGCAGGGCAATAAAGGTAGAGGGGAATGGGACTGACAGGATTGCTCTAAGAGCTGTCATGGACTCGATGGGCCAAATAGCCTCCCTTTGTGTCATTATGATTCTATGAGGTCAGAGGACAACAGCCAGTTAGTCAAGTCAAGGAGGACAAAGGACCAGGATTTGATGGGACTTACCGAATGTCCCCAGGGAATAAGCAGCAGAGGTCCTAAGGTATGGATGTGTTCCAGAGACTCAATTTAGAAAAAAAAAGGAATATATAACAAACTGGGGAATTACAGACCAGGTAGTTCTATATCAGTGGGAGGGGGAATTTCCAAATCAAAGGTGAAATGATGAAATAACTGGATTCCATCCCATGTTTCAATAAGTGGATTGGAGTGTTTGGACCAGGAAATGGCAGGGTTTGTTCCCCAGCCTGCACTGAGTTAGCCAACCAAGGTGGTGCTGGCTACAATGGGCCTCATTGATCCTGTCCAAGGAAGATTAAAAACCCAGCAGGGATTTGCAATCTACAACCCAACCCACCAACCTCGCTGGGCAGTGCTTGTGTGGATGTCAGGGATCGGGACTGGGCTCAGCTGTGCAGCTGCCCTGGCTGAACAGGCTGCCAGCAGTCACAGCCTGGGCTTGCACATGAAGAATGGATGATGAGAGCAGGATTTTTCTTTCGTTGCTGCTGCAGTATCAATTTCGTCCAGCAGGTAGCGACATTGTCCAGAAAATAGCAACAGAATGTTCACAGGGCTGTCCATCCCTCTGTGTCCACCTCATCTTCCCTGCCCTTCCAGGAGCCCTAGGCTCAACTCGAGTCATTTTCCCAACTTTAATGAACTGAGCTCCTGGTGCAACTGCACTGAGGTCAGAAGGAATCAGCCAGTTGGTTCAGCTGGGGAGGGAAAAGGGCCAGGACCTGTCGGGACTCACCCTACGATCGCTGGGGAGTTGTGGGAAGGGATAGCCGGGGCCCGAGAGACTTTATTGCAGCCTCCTAAACCTTGGCCGTACACACTGACACTAGCTACACTGCGACAGGGCTCGGTGCCTCGGGACCACGGAAAAGAAAAGCAGCATCAGTACTCCTGCTCCTGACCCACAAACAGTTCATACGCATCAACCTTGGGTGAGGGTAGGATCGGGTTCAGCCGGGATACACTCCACGGTTCAACAGCCTCAGTCTCGGCTCTGTCCCCCCCCAGCCTGAGTCAGCATCTTCAGAACAGGAAGGTAAGTGACCTGAATCGGCATGGCACTTGTACAAAGACATTGAAACTCTCCAAACAATGAGCAAGTGCTGATTACTTACAGTGTGCACTGAGAGCAGCACTGAACGCAATGTAGTTAGGGGAACGGGCACAGCCAGCATCCCCCTTTCCACATACACCTGGCAACTTACATGGCTGCTCGCTGTCCTTGTTGCAGCCTGATGCAGTTCTCCTTCAGGCTGCGGATCACATGCCAACTCTGGCCCCAGGATCTCCGCAGCTGGTGATAGGGCAGCATCTTCTTCGGGTCCTGAACTGCAAGGGAGAGACAGGGAGGCAGTGTGGGTCAGAGAGGCACGAGTCTGTGAGAGCACTTACCAACGCACTGAGATCAGTCCTTTTACCACCAGTCCTGCTGCCTAACCCAAACAGGAACAGAAATAAAACAAGTCAGCAAAGCCCAGTGACTGTGGGTGTGACAGTCAGAATACACACCAGGTCTGAGACAGAGATAGTGAGGGAGCTCTGTTACTGGACTAGCAATGCTGAGGACATGGATTGGAAACCTGCCATCCTTACTCAGTCTGAGCCGACTCTGAAACCAGTGTGGGTGGCACATGACTGCCCTCTGACAGTGCCCCGAGTAAGTCACTCAGTTTGAATCGAAC
Organism: Heterodontus francisci; assembly: GCF_036365525.1. Classification (NCBI taxonomy): domain Eukaryota; kingdom Metazoa; phylum Chordata; class Chondrichthyes; order Heterodontiformes; family Heterodontidae; genus Heterodontus; species Heterodontus francisci. Next base: position 2,793,443 of record NC_090417.1, read on the forward strand.
CCGTTAACAGTGGTACAAGAAGTGGTGGGCAGTAAATGCCTGTCTTCCCAGCACTGCTCTCCCTGAGAGCAGTAATTTGGGTGGCCATATTTGCCCTCAGTTTCTCTGGGCTGGGAAAGGTCACGAGCAAGAGAGGCAGCCAATTGATAAAGATGGTTTTTGGTGGGGGTGTGTGGCAGGTGTGGGATTGCGAAGAGGATTCAGCACAGGCCTGGGCAGTCTATGGTTGAAGAGCCTCCTGGCACGGGGGCTGTCTGGCCTCCTGCACGACGAGTGGTGACGTGGAGCTTCTGGAGGCGGGGGGTGGGGGGTGGGGGGGGGGGGGGGCCGTGCCCAATGAGAGGCAGCTCCTTGGGGAGAGCAGAGGGCAGCCTGGTGCTCGCACTTCACACCCTCTCAACCCTGGCCCAGTCTCAACCTGGGTCAGGATCAGCACCGCCTGGCCCAATGCCGAGGCTCGACGTCTCTCGCAGGGCCTTACGGATGAAATTCACGGCATCTGGCTGCTTCGGGACGGTGACCTGCCCATCGTAGGTGCTGGTACTTTTGTCGAAGAGATAAATGATGGCCAGCTCCAGCTTCTTCCCATCGTTCTGCTGCAGAAAAATCACAGCAAATGGCAAATTATAGCTCGCAAAAGTCAAAAGAAATCTATCTTCCAATTGTCCCCTTTCCCCATACAATAACCACCTCCCATATCACACAGGCCATTGCAGTATGCAGTATGGGACACGATATGATGCAGTATGGCTGAATATATTTTCACACAGAAGGTTATGATGCACTAGGCTACCATTCAGAACAGCATGATGTAATATGTTAAAATCCAATATGGAACAGTAGAGTACAATAAGAGTTTGACATGCAGTGGTGGAGTTTACTTCGGTAAATAAGGGCCAGTATATAATACAGTAGTTAGCAAGTTGGTCCCAGTTCTGCTTCAGTTGACTCTAGTCCTCCCACAGCCTCCATTCTGTCTCTTGCTCCTTGGATTCAGACCATCCCCTTACCCTGCCGTCTGGCACACACTGGCTCACAGGCTTGCGGGGGTCCAGAGCGGTTCCCGTTTCCAGCAGCAGCTCCTGACTGAAGCTCTCAATGCCGGTCGTTGCCTCAATCCACTGCTGCAGAGCCTGAACACTGGCCTCCGGAGACACGGGATACGTGTAGAGCACTCCCGACTTCATATCCAGAATCTGCACATACTGGAGAAGGAACAGCAAACACATCAGAAAATGTCACAAGCTTGGGAGAAACGGAGTACAACAAACAGCACAGAACCTCTGCTCTCACACACTATTTTAAAGCTTTGTTTAGCTCTGGTCTTTGACCTCAGCTGCTGCATACAAAGTTAGCCAAGGGTCCCATTCCTGAAATCAGGGTCTAAAACAGGAGGGGGAATGGATACTCCTGAAGGCACAGACTCGTACACACAATCTCCTGCACTTCCACACTTTCCCATTCTAGCAGGATGGACAGTGACCGAGAAGTAGTATGTAGGTGGGGCTATCCCAGCTCATGGGAGTCCTAATTCAGAAAACAATTGTCCCTTCTTTTAAGTGGTTGTCTTTCAGAGTTCATCGCATTCAGTGCAAACCACCCTGCGCCAGGATTCTCCATAAAACACAGAGCTTTCACAGTAAATTCCTCAGGCCTTCAGCCCGAGACCAGTTTTAGGAAGAGATTTTGCTCTGATCTGTCAATCAGCAGTCAGGATTTCAGAATGGAGGGACAAAGGTTGCTGATGACGGGGATGTGGCAAATTGTCACCGAGGCTGTGGAACGACGCAGGAGGTCAGAGATGAGAAAGCAAGGGGCAATGTGGAGAAGTGGGGAGTACAGGGACAGGAAGTGCACATTTACAGACTAAGATTTTAAATGGAGAGCAGAGGCCGAGAGAGCCAGTCAGTCATTCATTCCTGACAGGAAGCAAGGGTATCTGGTGTCTCTCCACGGAGAGGGTTTGGGATGGCAGAAACTCCCATCATGCCAAACTGCAGAGCATACTGAGACCCGGGTGTTTTACTGTTCCCCACCACACACCCACCTTCCTGTTAATGATATCATCCAGCGCCTTGAAACAGCCATTTGGTCCGTGCAAAGGGTCCGTGCCCCTCTCCTTCGAGTTCCACCGCAGCATTAGCTGCAGCCACTGCTCCAAGGGAGCTGCAAGCTCACTGCGGGAGACAAGAGCGAGAGGTTCAGAACTGGGCCTTTTTATTCGTTCATGGGATGAGAGTGTCACTGGCCAGGCCAGCATTTGTTACCTGAACTAACTGCCCTGGAGAAGGTGGTGGTGAGCCGCCTTCCTGACTCGCTGCAGTCCATGTGGGGTCGGTACACCCACAGTGCTGTTAGGAAGGGAGTTCCAGGATTTTGACCCAGCGACAGTGAAGGAATGGTGATATAGTTCCAAGTCAGGATGGTGTGTGGCTTGGAGGGGAACTTGCAAGTGGTGGTCTTCCCTTATCCTTTCAGGTGGTAGAGATTGTAGGTTTGTAAGGTGCTGTCAAAGGAGCCTTGGCAAGTTGCTGCAGTGCATCCTATAGATGGTACACACTGCCACAGTGCGTCGGTGGTGAAGCGAGTGAATGTTGAAGATGGATGATGTGGTGCCAAGCTTCTTGACACTCCATATCGCTGGAAAAAGAACTGGCTGGGTCATATCAATATGGTGTCGAGCTTCTCGAGTGTTGTTGGAGCTGCACCCATTCAGGCAAGTGGAGAGTATTCCATAGAAACATAGAAAATAGGAGTAGACCATTTGGCCCTTCGAGCCTGCTCCGCCATTCATTATCCAACTCCGTAACCTGTTCCCACTTTGGCCCCATACCCTTTGATCCCTTTAAACCCAAGAGCTTGATCTAACTTCTTCTTGAAAACATACAAGGTTTTGGCCTCAACTATTTTCTATGGTAGTGAATTCCACAGGCTCACCACTCTCTGGGTGAAGAAATTTCTCCTCATCTCAGTCCTGAAAGGTTTACCCTGTATCCTTCGACTCTGACCCCTGGTTCTGGACTCACCCACCATCCAGAACATCTTTCCTGCATCTATCCTGTCAAGTCCTGTTAGAATTTTATAGGTTTCTATGAGATCCCCCCTCACTCTTCTGAACTCCAGCGAATATAATCCTAACCGACTCACTCTCTCCTCATACGTCAGTCCTGCCATCCCAGGAATCAGTCTGGTAAACCTTCGCTGCACTCCCTCTATATTAAGAACATCCTTCCTCAGATAAGGAGACCAAAACTGCACACAATATTCCAGGTGTGGCCTCACCAAGGCCCTGTATAATTGCAGCAAGACATCCCTGCTTCTGTACTCGAATCCTCTCACTACGAAGGCCAACGTTATCATTTGCCTTTTTTACTGCCTGTTGCACCTGCATGCTTACCTTCAGCGACTGGTGTACGAGAACACCCAGGTCTCGTTGCATATTCCCCTCTCTCAGTTTATAGCTGTTCAGATAATAATCTGCCTTCCTGTTTTTGCTACCAAAGTGGATAATATGCCATGCATTAGCCCACTCACTCAACTTGTCCAAATCACCCTGAAGCCTCTCTGCATCCTCCTCACAACTCATCCTCCCACCCAGTTTTGTGTCATCTGCAAATTTGGAGAGATTACAATTAGTTCCCTAATCTAAATCATTAATATATAATGTGAATAGCTGGGCTCCTAGCACCGGTCCCTGCGGTACCCCACTAGTCACTGCCTGCCATTCCCTACTCTTTGTTTTCTGTCTGCCAACCAATTTTCTATCCATCGCAATAAACTACCCCTAATCCCATGCGCTTTAATTTTACATGCTAATCTCTTATGTGTGACTTTGTCGAAAGCCTTCTGAAAGTCCAAATAAACCACATCTGTCCCTCATCAACTCTACTGGTTACATCCTCAAAGAATTCCAGTAGATTTGTCAAGCATGATTTCCCTTTCGTAAATCCATGCTGACTCTGTCCAATTCTACCACTGTTCTCCAACTGCTCTGCTATAAAATCTTAGATAATGGACTCTAGAATTTTCCCCACTACCGACGTCAGGCTGACTGGTCTATAATTCCCTGCTTTCTCTCTACCTTCATTTTTAAATAGTGGGGGTTACATTAGCTACCCTCCAATTTGTAGGAACTGTTCCAGAGTCTATAGAATCTTGGAAGATGACCACCAATGCATCCACTATTTCTCGGGCCACTTCCTTAAGTACTCTGGGATGCAGACCATCAGGCCCTGGGGATTTATCGGCCTTCAATCCCATCAATTTCCCCAACACCATTTCTCTACTAATACTGATTTCTTTCAGTTCCTCTCTCTCGCTAAACCCTGTGCTCCCCAACATTTCTGGTATGATATTTGTTTCCTCCTTTGTGAAGATAGAACCAAAGTATGCATTTAGTTGGTCAGCCATTTCTTTGCTCCCCATAATAAATTCCCCTGTTTCTGACTGTCCTACATTTATCTTCACATACCTATAGAAACTTTTACAGTCAATTTTTATGTTCCCCTGAGCTTGCTCTCATACTCTATTTTCCCTTTCTTAATCAATCCTTTGGTCCTCGTTTGCTGAATTCTAAACTGCTCCCAATCCTCAGGTCTGTTGTTTGTTTCTGGCGAATTTATATGCCTCTTCCTTGGATCTAATGCTATCTTTAATTTCCCTTGTGAGCCATGTTTTGGCTACCTTTCCCATTTTACTTTTGCGCCAGACAGGAATAAACAATTGTTGCAGTCCTTCCGTGCGCTCTTTAAATGTTTACCATTGCCTTTCCACCGCCTTTCCTTTAAGAAATGTTTCCCAATCCATCATAGCCAACTCGTGTCTCATACCTTAGTAGTTTCCTTTACTAAGATTCAGGACCCTAGTCTCAGAATCAACTATGTCACTCTCCATCTTGATGAAGAATTCTAGCATATTATGGTCACTCATCCCCAAGGGGGGTCTCACAACTAGATTGTCAATTATTCCTCTCTCATTACACAATACACACTCTAGAATGGCCTGTTCTCTAGTTGGTGCCTCAACGTATTGGTCCAGGAAACCATCCCGTATACACTCCAAGAATTCCTCCTCTATGGTATTGTGATTAATTTGATTTGCCCAATCTATATGCAGATTAAAGTCACCCATAATTACAGATGTTCCTTTATTGCATGCATCTCTAATTTCCTGTTTAATGCCATTCCTAACATCACCACTACAGTTTGGGGGTCTATATACAACCCCCACTAAAGTTTTTTGCCTTTTCGTGTTTCTCAGTTCTACCCATACAGATTCCACATTGTCAGAGCTAATATCTTTCCTCACTATTGCCTTAATTTCCTCTTTAACCAGCAATGCAACTCCACCACCTTTTGGTTTTTGTCTGTCCTTAAATACTGAATACCCCTGGTCACCTTGCAGCCATGTCTCCGTAATCCCGACTATATCATACCCGTTTACATCAACTCCATCACACTCCTGGCTTGTGCTTTGCAGATGGTGGAAAGGCTTTGGAAACAGGTGGTGAGTTACTCGCCTCAGAATTCCCAACCTCAGACCTGCTCTTATCACTACAGTATCCCCAGACCAGGCCCTCATAGGGAGCACTGGGAGATGTAACTGTGATTTCCTCCACTCCAACAGCAGACTTTCTCTTCCAGCAGTGGAACCTCAGTTCACCAGCCACTTCCTCACTGTATCAACTGGGGATGTAGTGACATTTGGCCAGGCTCCCACTGCAGGGGTGAAGAGCCCTCCCACCTCCCAAAACTACCATTAAATCAAGGCTCTAGCCTCATTTGCATTCACCAGGCAAGTGGTGGGCCAAACTCGCGTCTTGACCTGGTACACGACACTGAGAATCAGGCTGGAGCTACCATCAGGAAGCTAAGACTGGGTGGAGGGGGTTCACGATCACAGTACGTGGGCATCCCCAGGATGACAGCACCCCCAGATTATTTTTGTGGGTATGCTCCTGCTCCTCCCATGAAAATAATCGAACTCAGATCTTTGCCTGAGGTTCTTCTGTTCCGTTGCCGTAGGACGAGGCGGGATGTGCAAGGTACAGGCTCTGACCAGCTTGTAAAATGGCAACCGGGGTTTTAATTAAGTCAGAGGATTTCCTCTTAGATGGGGCCTTTCACCTGAATCAGGCAGTAATTTGGACACCCTGTGGGAAGCCTCTATTGCCAGGAAAGGGCAGTGGAAATTGATCCCAAGGAGTGTACCGCCTACCGGCACCGAAATAAGCTGAATTCAGCCACATTGGGAACAAGTCAGCAATCCTCACCTGTTGAGGTTGTTGGGTTCAGCAAGTCGGCTGGAAAATTTCACCTCCATATTCATGTCTTCGTACACCATAATGTCCCGCTCCCCCTTGTGCTTGACTTTACTGTGCCTAACAGAGCAGAGGAATAGAATGAGCAGAAACACAAGAGGAGTATACAACATCCACAAATGTCTCTTTGCTTCAAGCTGCAGAATTTGAACATGCAGTGTTTGAAAAGTAGACTCCTCAGATCCTTCACTGTGAGACCCTGATATCAGTCTGCACTCTGGGCTTTGTTCTATCCACCGTCTGACGGGGTGCTCTGTAGTGCGCTGTTCCAAATAATATTTGTTCCGTCTGAGCAGATTAGTATTTTGTTCAGATAATGAAGTTTGATATCTGCAATCTCTGATGTTTGTTACGGATCCTGAGAGCAGAGGTTAGTCAGAACATTTCCTTCTTCCCATCTCCCATCATAGGAACAGCTGATACCTGCAGCATTTCTGTAGCTTTAATATAATCTAAACGTCCCAAGGTGCTCTCTTCATTTTGCATTTCTTCAAATTCTAATACAAACAAATCTTTAATTAGCACTAACAGAAAACGAATCAACCGACTCAATCAAAATCAACTGACTCAACCAATTAACCAACCGATTCAACCAACCACCTAACCAACTCAACCAATGCAAAAACCCAAACAAACTGATTTCAACCGTAATCAGCAAACACTTATGACTGAATTACAGTCACATTACTGAACTTCCTCTGCAATCTCGGTTATTTCTTTTGTCAATTAACCCTATCTACAAATAATTTGTATATTCAATGTTTGACTTTATCACACTTCTTCTTTGGTAATTTGCAAGAAAGGGTTAATTCATTTACTCCCTAGCCTTTATCTATCCCACTGGCAGTGGTTTATGTATCTGGTAATATTAATTGAATTGGTTGTTGTCAGACAGTTTGACGATCCAAATTGAAGCATCATTAACCCCCGAGGCACAGACAGGATAATAGATCCCAGACAGTTCCTTGACGAGGAGTTAAGGCTAAGGAATTGTCTGGTACCCTTGATGACCATTCTCGGCAGGATATCAGGCTTACAAGATTCGTTCTCGTTTATCTACCGTCTCGACAACAACAGAGGGAGTTTAACAGAAACCATGCAAGATAAATTGGGAAAAGCCCTGTGAGACCCATGAGATATTCCTGAACCCAAATGCATGAATTCTGGTGGCAGAATCTCCATGTTTTACAGAGGCTTGTTCTGGATTTGCAGTCTCTGTGATATTTCTGATCCACCTCACCCTCCGCATTCAGTCCTTCACATGCATGCGACACTAATCCCTCAAACCCCTCAGTCTAAAGCCACAGTACTCTGCACCTACCAGGCTACGGGCTGCCAGTTGGGTAGGAATGGCCGGAATCCGGTGATGCATTCAAAAGCCAGCGTTCCCAAACTCCAGTAATCCACCGTAACTGTGTACTTCTTCTGTTCCAGGAGCTCTGGTGCCTACAAGCAGTCAATGCTACAGGTTAGCACAGGATTGGTCAGGAAACTGACCAAATGAACCAATTTTTCCCCCTGCATTCACTCAAGACCCTCCCTATTGGTCAACTGAACAACAAAATGGAATTTCCAGCACAAAAAACAGGCCATTCTGCCCGACTGCTCTTTGGCAGTCTTTAAGCTTTTTTTTTTAAATTCGTTCCCAGGCTGTGGGCGTCCTTGGCTCGGCCAGCATTAATTGCCCTGGAGAGGGTGGTGGTGAGCTGCCTTCTTGAACTGCTGCAATCCATGTGGGGTAGGTACACCCACAGTGCTGTTACGAAGGGAGTTCCAGGATTTTGACCCAGTGACAGTGAAGGAACGGTGATATAGTTCCAAGTCAGGATGGTGTGTGGCTTGGAGGGGAACTTGCAGGTGCTGGTGTTCCCATACAACTGCTGCTCTTGCCCTTCTAGGTGGTAGAGGTCGCGGGTTTGGAAGGTGCTGTCTAAGGAGCCTTGTGCGTTGCTGCAATGCATCTTGTAGATGGTACACACTGCTGCCACTGTGCGTCAGTGGTGGAGGGAGTGAATGTTTGTAGATGGTGTGCCAATCAAGCGGGCTGCTTTGTCCTGGATGGTGTCAAGCTTCTTGAGTGTTGTTGGAGCTGCACCCATCCAGGCAATTGGAGTATTCCATCACACTCCTGACTTGTGCCTTGTAGATGGTGGACAGGCGTTAGGGTTAGAAGGCGAGTTAGTTGCCGCAGGATTCCTAGCCTGTGACCTGCTCTTGTAGCCACGGTATTTATATGGCTACTCCAGTTCAGTTTCTGGCAATGGTAACCCCCAAGATCTCAGTCGTGGGGATTCAGTGATCGTAATGCCATTGAATGTCATGGGGAGATGGTTAGATTCTCTCTTGTTGGAGATGGTCATTGCCTGGCACTTGTGTGGCGCGAATGTTACTGGCCACTTATCAGCCCAAGCCTGGATATTGTCCGGGTCTTGCTGCATTTCTACACAAACTGCTTCAGTATCTGAGGAATTGCGAATGCTGCTGAACATTGTGCAATCATCAGCGAACATCCCCACTTCTGACCTTATGATTGAAGGAAGGTCATTGAAGCAGCTGAAGATGGTTGGGCCTGGGACGCTATCCTACAGTGATGTCCTGGAGCTGAGACGATCGATCTCCAACAATCACAACCATCTTCCTTTGTGCGAGGTACGACTCCAACCAGCGGAGAGTTTTCCCCGATTCCCATTGACTCCAGTTTTGCTCGGGCCCCTTGATGCCATACTCCGTCAAATGCTGCCTTGATGTCAAGAGCAGTCACTCTCACCTCACCTCATGAGTTCAGCTCTTTTGTCCATGTTTGAACCAAAACTGTAATGAGGTCAGGAGCTGAGTGGCCCTGGCAGAACTCAAACTGAGCGTCAGTGAGCAGGTTATTGCTAAGCAAGTGCCGCTTGTTAGCACTGTTGGCGACACCTTCCATCACTTTACTGATGATTGAGTGTAAAGCTAGTCTAATGAAGACCATGAAACCATTGTCGATTGTTGTAAAAACCCATCTGGTTCACTAATGTCCTTTAAGGAAGGAAAACTGCTGTCCTTACCTACACGTGACTCCAGACCCACAGTAATGTGGTTGACTCTTAAATGCCTTCTGAAATGGCCTAGCAAGCCGCTCAGTTCAAGGGCAATTAGGGATGGGAAATAAATGCAGGCCTAGTCAGTGACGCCCACATCCCACAAATGAATTTTAAAAAACTGACTGGGCAGTAATTGGCCAGGTTGGACTTTTCCTGCTTTTTGTGTACAGGACATACCCGGGCAATTTTCCACATTGCCAGTGTTATAGCTGTACTGGAACAGCTCGGCTAGGGGCGCGGCAAGTTCTGGAGCACAGGTCTTCAGTAATATTGCCAGAATGTTGTCAGGGCCCAGAGCTTTTGCAGTATCCAGTGCCTTCAGTCGTTTCTTGATATCACGCGGAGTGAATCGATTTGGCTGAAGATTGGCATCTGTGATGCTGGGGACTTCAGAAGGAGGCCGAGATGGATCATCAACTTGGCACTTCTGGCTGAAGATTGTTGCAAATGCTTCAGCTTTTATCTTTCGCACTGACGTGCTGGGCTCCCCCATCATTGAGGATGGGGATATTTGTGGAGCCACCTCCTCCAGTTAGTTAATTGTCCACCACCATTCACGACTGGATGCGGCAGGACTGCACGAACCACCTCCCGCCCCTCTTCATCTTAGCCGATCAGCAAAACATTTTATTCCAATCCAAGATTGCTTCCTTGGGTTTAAGCCAAACAGCGGTTTCTGGCCAGGAAAAGTTAATTTGGACATTTCCGTCTTTTCCAATGTTTGAATAAAAAGGAGGCTCAGTCACCGGCAAAAACGTCATAAAGCAGCTCTTACCAGGTATTGTAAAGTCCCAACGAAAGATGTACACAGGCTACTCTGATCCAGCTCCTTGGCATAACCCAGGTCAATGATTTTGTGGATTAACTGGTTTGGGAACAAAACGTAAAAAAAAGATGAACTTTCTTCACACAAACACTAAGCAGCGATCAGTGTGTTGTGTTAGAGACTGGGGTAATTGAGGGGTAAGTAGATGGAGAAAGTGGCACATAGGTCTGCAGAGAAATAGTGGGATGGTTTTGAAGAGCGATTACATTAAAAAAGGTGGTTTCAGGACACCAGCAATAAAGAGATTTGAAACCAAATGAAAAATGAAAAAAAGCCTGCAAGAACGACAAAAATAATAATGAAAAACTAAAGACAGATGAGAAAGTAAGGAAGGAAGCTATAAAAGAAACGGAAAACTGAGGGAATACGCAAGAAAAAAAGTCAAAAAAAACGAAAGGATCAGCAAAATATTTTAAAGTTAAAGTCGTGAAGTTACATAGAAGATACAGCACAGAAACAGGCCATTTGGCCCAACCAGTCCATGCTAGTATTTATGCTCCACTCGAGCCTCCTCCCATCCTTCCTCATCTAACTCGATCAGCACAACCCTCTATTCCCTTCTCCCTCATGTGTTTATCCAGTTACACCTCAAATGCATCTGTGCTGTTCGTCTCAACCACTCCCTGTTTTAGCGAGTTCCACAGTCTCACCACTTTCTGGGTAAAGGAGTTTCTTCTGAATTCCCTATTGGATTTCTTGGTGACTATCTTATATTGATGGCTTTTAGTTTTGCTCTTCCAGTGGAAACATTCTCTCTGTATTAACTCCATCAAAAATTTTCATAATTTTAAAGACCTCTATTAGGTCACCCCTCAGCCTTCTCTTTTCAAGAGAAAAGAGACCCAGCCTGTTCATCCTTCCCTGATAGATATAAACTCACAGTTTTGATATCTTTCTTGTAAATCTTTTTTGCACTCTCTCCAATGCCTCTACATCTTTTGTACAATGTGGCAAGCAGAACTATACTGAATGCTCCAAGTGTAATCTAGCCAAGTTTCAATACAAGTTTAGCATAACCAATCTACTTGATAATTCTGTTCCTCTAGAAATAAACCCTACAGCTTGGTTTGCTTTTTTTGGGCTTTCTTAATCTGTGTCCCTACTTTGTGATTTGTGTGTTTGTGCTCCCAGATCCTTTTGCTCCTCTACCCCAGTTAGATGCTTATTTTCCAAGCCTCCTTATTTTTCTTACCAAAATGTACTACCTCACATTTAGACATGCTGAAATTATTGCCCATTCTGCAAGTTTATTAATGTCTTCTTGTAATTTGTTGCAGTTCTCCTCAGGATGAACTAGCCCCCCAATTTGGTGTCATCACAAATTTAGAAATTATGTTTTTGATTCCAAAATCCAAATTGTTAATATAAATTGTGAACAGCAGTGGTCCCAGCACAGATCCTTGTGGAACACCATTTCCCACCTTCTACCACTCTGAATAACCACCCTTTACTCCTACTCTCTGCTTTTTGTCTTACAGTCATCCAGCTCTCCATTCTGCTACTTGTTTCCTGCCTCTGCATTCTCTAGTTTTATTCATGAGTCTAATCGAGAAGGCCTTTTGAAATTCGAGATTAATTACATCTACTTCGTTACCCTGGTCTACTCTCCCCATTACCTCGTCATAGAATTCAAATGAGGTTGGTCAAGCAAGACTTGGAGGACCACATGACTAGGGCACTGAGGGCAGGCCACTGAGGGCACGGAAGGGCAGGCCCCTCGGCTTTGACCAAGTGAGAGTTTGTGCCAGGAATTGCCCTGGAAGGCTTTGAAAAGGGCATTTGACAAAATTGAGTCTAGAGGTCACGAAACTGTGGAGAAAGGATTGGCAATAGAGATTAGCTGGAATGATCTTATGTTTTATCAAGGATGTGCGTCTTTGAGCCAATGAATGTCACAGATTACCAAAACCCACACTGGAACATTTTATTTATGGCTTTACTCCTGGGAGCTGTGCAGTGAAGGAAGCAGCTTTTACTGTTCGAATAGTCTCGAACAACAGATAAAATATAAATGTCAGTTCTGGGTCATAAAGACAAGAAACGTAAAACCAGCTCCTTCCAAAAAAAATTCAGCAAAGTCACACATCACTTCCCGACCAAACAGAACATTCTCCCCAAAGCCCTGAGTTATGGGTTTAACCCCCTGACCGCTGGTGGCAATGTTCAAAAGGTTGGAGTTCGTGTAATTGTTTAGAAATGGTGAAAGAGCACCTCCAGATGCGCATTGAGGTACTAGAGGTCATTGGTTCATAGCTATTAGCCATGGCTCAGGTAGTACTCTCACCTCTGAGGGAGAAGGTTGTGGATTCAAGTCCCACTCCAGAAACTTGAGTACATAATCCACTCCAGTGCAGTAATGAGGGCATGCTGCACTGTCAGAGGTGCATCTTTCGGATGAGATGTTAAAGCGAGGCCCTATTTGCTCGATGTACAAGACCCCACAGCACACAATGGCATAGCAAGTTGTGTCAACAGGAGCATAACATTACAGAGACGTTGATAAATTTTTTTTTTAAGAGATACAGCACTGAACCAGGCCCTTCGGCCCACTGAGTCTTTGCTGACCATCAACCACCCATTTATACTGATCCCATATTCCGACCACATCCCTAACCTTCCCTATATTCCCCTACCTATACTCGATAGATATGTGTCTTTTTTTTTTAAAACGGTGAAAAGCCAGGATCAGTGGACAGCCGAAGAGATTTAGGGGTCCATGAGCACAGATCAACCATGATCTCACTGAATGATGGAACAGACTTGAGGGGCTGAATGGCCTCCTCCTGTTCCAAACAGTAAAAGGTTGAAAGAATAATACAAAAAAAAAGTCACCCCATCCTTTACTGCAAGTCATAATATTTCTACAGAAGGGGAATGGGAACTGAATGTCTTAGTGTGTATGGTGTAGTAGTTCAATTACTCAATTAATAATCCAGAGAATGAGAGTTCAAATCCCACCTCGGCAGTTTGAAAATTTGCGTTCAGTTTAAAAATCTGGAAGTAATAAGTAAAGAGTGACCATGAAGCTGTCGGGATTGTGGAAAAACTCAACTGGGTTCACTGGTGTCCTTTAGGGAAGGGAATCTGCTGTCCTTATCCAGTCCAGGCCGACACGCGACTCCAGTCCCACAGCAACGTGACTGACTCTGAACAACCCTCTGAAGTGGCCGAGCAAGAAAGCCTCGCCAGCGACGCCCGCATCCCACAAATGAATTTTTTAAAAAACCAGCACCTTCACAGGGCAACTAAGAATGGGCAAGAAATGCCAGCCTTTCCAGTAATGCCCATGAATACATGGAAAACAGTAATGACCAAACTGGAGAACGCTACAGCCAGTTTTTGAACGATATTTAACGATACTTCGTTCTAGGCCGCAATAGACAGTTACTGCCGGTTCAATAATTATCTGACAGGTACCAAGTTATCTCCCTCAAAACCAGCAACACTCCCACTAAGTGAAACTACACCAGTGTCCCAGAACAACTGAACGTTAACTTCTCCCACTAGTGCTGACCCAGGTGTGACTCACCCGCTGCTCCCCTTGCTGTAGGACAATGTTCTCTGGCTTCAGATCGCGATGGATGATTCTGTTTTCATGCAGGTACCTGAGGGCAGAGGCTAAAACACAAAGACCCCAACAGTCAGAACAGCAACCTCACAGTTTGCATAAACCGCCGCAAATACAACCCTTCATGACGGTGTTGAAATCAAGGCCCACCGCAGCACCTCCTCCTCAAATTCATTGCATGCAGGATCTCAAACTATAGAAGTCTTTACTGTGAGCTGTTCCTTTCTCCTACAGAAGTGTACTGGGTGCCATTTGACCCAACGAGTCAGTGCCAGCTCTTTTGAAAGGCAATCTAGTTAGTCCCACTTCCCTGTTCTTTCTCCATATCCCTGCAATTTTGCTCTCCTTCAAGTGTTTATCCAGCTCCCTTTTGAAGGCTACTATCAAATCTGTAGGGCTGTTCATCATGGTGTTACTTCATTGGTGGATGAATCCTGAAAACCAAGATCAAATCTCAGCACTTTAGGATGTCTGGAAGTTAGCAGGAACTGGGGTGTAAACTACATATGGCTCACATTTACATGGCACTATACAACAAGAAGCTCAGACACTCCTGATCTATAGCCTCATTAAAACCTAAAGTTCACCACTTAAAAACTCCCTGATCAAGCTGGTCACCTCCATGGCTGAAGCTCTTGCCTTATTCTGCCCTTGCCTACCAATCTCTTTGACCTCTCTTTCTCTCTCCCTATCTCTGTAATCAACTCTGCTACTCTCCGACATCTCTGCGCACCTCCAGTCCTGGCCTTTTGCGCGCCCCTGATTTCATTCACTTCACCAATGGGGGCACTGCATTCAGCTGCCAAGGCCCGAAGCTCTGGAATTCCCTCCCAAAACCTCTCCACCTCTCTCTCCTCCTTTAAGACGCTCCTTAAAACCTACCTCTTTGACCAAGCCCCTGTCCCGATATCTTATGTGGTTCAGTGTCAAATTTTGTTTGATAATTGTTCCAGTGAAGTACCTTGGGGGAATCTGTTACCTTAAAGGCGCTATATAAATGCAAGTTGTTGATGATCACTGCCCGGGAGTGGGGAGATGGCAGGAGGAGGGGCACCAGGAGATAAAGCTATGGTGGTCTTTAGGCAGGTAGTACCCCTAGGGACCAAGATTGGAAAGGCAGCTAGGGATGGGAAGGGGTAGCATCACACACAGGATTCAGGGTTCGAGTCCTGGAGACTCAAAAGAAAACAAATCGGCCCCAATTTGCACCCGGTTAGTCTCTGACATGAAGTGATGGTGGGTGAGGAACTGGGTCTTGGAAAAGATTTCTTGCTGCAGTATGATCAGATGGAATTTATCCTTGGCGGAATGTGATTGGGGAGAACACAGAGACAGGAGGGAAAAAAAAAAAGAGTTTTGCACCATGTGCTCAGTGAATAATGGAAAACAAGAAACTGGAAAGGGAGAGGCTGAAATCTGCATCGTGCGTGGTAGCAGGTTTATCTTGACGTCGAACCTGTTGCCAGGCTGGTAATCCCACAGCAAGTAGAAGCATCAGTGAGTGAGAGTGAGTGCCAACTTTAGTTTCTCAGTCCCTGATACTCTATTCCAGGAAGAAGGAAATGAGAAGTCAGTCACAACCTCCTTCCTCCCATTAATAATCCCCCCCACCACATCTCCACTCTCCTGCAATTAGAGTTAAATTCACATCTCTTGACACATGAGCCACTGCTTGACTGACTGAGAGGAAACTCCGTCAACGGATAAATTTGTTATCAGGGAACGAGAGCAGTCCTGATCCAGTTAAGACAAGTTGGCATCAGGAAAAAGGACAATGAGGTGAACAGTCACTTCTAAAGATTACACTGGGTGATATCACGGAAACCCAGCAGGAGGAAAGGAGGGCTGTTAGTTTGGGATGTGATAGTTAGTGTGTCTGTGCAGGAGCCCACACCATGACTACTGGGCTGAGCTGGCAACATCCAGGAAACGTATAATGTGAGATTCAGTGAAGTGAGTCGTGTTTTTAAATTAAGATACACCCAGGAGGCCCTCTCCCGAGGCCCTCTCCCAGTGAGCAAGGGAACTGACAGCTCGATGTTACACCTTCTTGGATCAGAACCTTGGCCAGCCCGACGATGCCTCGTTCCCAATGGCAACCACGTCGGACAGGACGAGGCAAAAACCGAACCTTAAACACAAGCTAGGAGCTCAGGAATTGCAGGACGGAGAGAGCGAGCATTTGGCCCCTAGTGCTTGTGCTGCTGCTGGTTCTAGCTCTTTCGCTGGAGGTATTCACTCTAATCCCATTGCCCCTCAGGTATTCCTACAGTCTCAATGCATGTTTCCAGTTTCTGAGAAAGTATCTCTATTGGCTGGTGTGGCATAACAATAGGAGGAGGCCATTCAAAGCTTGCTCTGAACACTTATGAAATGCTTAGATCACCCCTTAATCTTCTATACTCGAGGGCATATAAGCCTAGACTATGCAACGTGTCCTTGTAATTTAGCCCTGGTATCAAGCTCAATTATCTGTGCCTTCTTGAGATCAGTGAACGGTGGGGATAGCGCAGAGCGATTGACGCCCTTTCTAACTCCTTTCTAGGAGTGCGATGCTGAAAAGATGAATGTGTCTCATGAAACACCTGCTGTACTCACCAATGTCTGAGAGCAGGGTTAGCACTGGACTCTCACGCATCCCGCAACAATTGTCAAATTTATTCAGGAACTAGAACATAGGAAATAAGGTCAGAATATGCACAATGTACAGAGCAATGGAAAGTAAACCTGCTCCCGAGAGGTGGTTAGCTGGTTGATGTCAGATCAGCTGAGCTGCGATGAGACTTATGATGGTTCTAAAACTACGAAGGGCTCAGAATGACTTGGTCGAGGAAAGCCCGACATGAAGAAAGAAGATTACACACATCAAAGGCGCTGAACAAAACAATCAGATCTGAGGACAGGGTTGAGTGCACTCAAATCTCTCGCTCACATCCTCACCATTATCAAGGAGTGAGGTCACACACATGAATGATATCACACAACTAACAATGAAATCTCTGTCCAAACACGCTGTCCAACCTCCGCATTATGACAGGGCTCACACTGGATCGGAAACCCACTCTCCTTTGGGTGGAACTGACTACCATTCACAAGCTGGCTCACTTTTAGCAATGTCCCATGACCTGCCCATCAGCATGGACTTTTTCCACTCTCTCATTTTTTTTCCCCTGTGCTCATCAAATAAGAAAAAGCAGTGCTGGGGAAATTCCAACAGCTTCGCCAAGCACCCGAGCCAAACCCAAAGCTTTTTTCCTCTGTCCTACATGACATCCACCCCGATTGGAGGGAGGAGAACCAGGGTGGGGAGAGACAGAGAAACAAAGAGATGGTGGCACTAAGAAGGACAGAGTGTGAGGAAAGGAGAAAGCAAGGAAGAGAGGAAAAGAGTGAGGGACAGAAGAAAGGGAGGGAGAGAGTGTGAGGAGGAAAAGAGGGAGGGTTAGAGTAAGAGAGCAGGGGAAAGAGGGAGGAAGAGAGAGGGACAGAGAAATAGAGGGAAAGAGGAAGGGAGAAGCATAGGGAGAGAGAAACAGAAGAACTGAAACCCCCAGGCCTGCCAACTCACCACATCCGTCACAAGGGCATGCTGAGAGTTAGCAGCAGTTGTGAAGCACGGAGCAGCTCCTCCTGAAGCACAGTACTAACCTTGCGAAGATCTCCTCCTTCACAATATTCCATTCCCAGCAGGGGAAGGTCATTGAGGGCGAGCTTCTGCATTCCCTCAGGAACGTCCCGTGCTGCCACCACATTCACATGGTTCAACCTGCACGCGGGGAAAAATTCAAAAGGAGTTAACCGAACCCACAAGGAGATCTACAAACTTTATAAATCACTGGTACGACCTCAGCTGGAGTATTCTGGTCAATTCTGGGCAGCATACTTCAGGAAAGATGTAAAGGCCTTAGAAAGCGAACAGAGGTGGCTCACCAGGATGGCCCCGGGGACCATCAGTTCTGAGGAAAGGTTGGAAAAGTTAGGACTGTTCTCCTTGGAACAGAGATGGTTAAGAGGTGACCGAATGAAGGGTTTCATGATGATGATGAGAGGTTTTGTTCGAGTAGATGGAGAAAAGCTATTCCTTCTGGTGCGTGGGCCAATAACCAGAGGTCAGAGATTCAAAAGCATTGGCAAAAGATCTACAGGAGAGATGAGGAGAAATGTTTTCACTCAGAGAGTTTGTCAGGATCTGGAACATTCTACCTGGAAAGGCAGTGGAAGCTGATTCCATAAATACTTTTGAAAGGGAGTTGGACAGGTACTTGAGGATAATGAACATACAGGATTGCAGACAAAAAGCAGGGATTTGGAACTAACCATGACTGCTTTTTATAAGCGCCAGCAGAGACATGATAGGCCAAATGGCCTCCTATGACTAATTGTGATCCTGCACAAGGAACGTGTCTAGCAACACAAGATCTGTAGAGGGAGCTCTTGAATGGAATGCAAGGTCCACTTGGGCCCATCTAATGAATGTGTTGTTAAAGAGAACAACTGCATCCCTTTCAATTGGGAACAATTAACCCCATGTCCTTCCACTGTTCCCGTCTATCCTTTTCTTAAATGTTGATCTGATCTCTGCCTCAATCATGGACTCCTTCCACGACCTCACAACCCTCTATGTCAACACATTTCTCCTCCCCTCTCTCCTAAATTTCTTGAAGTGAATCTTATTTCTGTCTGTTTCTATCCACTCTGTTCCATCCCTTCATTATGTTAAGCACTTCTGCTAAATCACCCCACGATCTCCTCTGTTTGCATTTCACACACACATTCTGCGAAAAGCCTACATACCAGTTGCTATTTCCTTCTTGGCTGGGTAGAGTTATGTTTTCAAAGAAATTTATTAACCAAAGTTCATTTTTTTTAATAACACTCTGGTATAAACAGGATGCAGCCCTGAGGCACTCATTGTTACTATACAGGAAAATGTTGGACCAGGAATAACCTGGGAGTCAGCGCACAATCACAGCCCAGGCCAGGGGACTGAAGATTGAGGCCTAGGATCTGGAGTAGGGTCAGGGTCTTGAGGGTTGACGTGGAGTCTCCATGAAATGAAGGTGACTCTCCAAGACACTGCTGTGAGCAAAACCTAGAAAAAAAAAAATTCAGCAGGGCCTTAAAAGAGTGGGTTTTATTTTCCAATTGAACACTTCTGCTTACTGTCGATAAAAATACTGGCGATTTGGAAAAAAAAGGCTGTTAACAAAATTTGTGGAGGATACCAAACTGGGGTGTACAGCTAACAATGAGGAAGAATGTAACATGACATAAGACAACACTGGAAAACCTGCAGACTGAGGGCAGTTAAATGGTAAATGAGCTTTAACATAGATAAACGTGAGGTGATGCACTTTGATGGGAAAAGCAGAGCCATCATCTACAGCTTAGACAATAAGAAGCTGAATGGGTTAGCAAAGGGATCGAGGGAAACGGGTGAATAAAACATTAAACTCAGCACTGCAGGACAACTAGGCAATTAAAAATACAAACAAAACACTGAGCTTAATTGCTAGGGGTAGACGATTCAATAGTAGTGAAGTTAAAACTGTAATATCAGTAGTCAGGATCAGCAAACCATCTGACCTGGAGCTCAGCCTAACACATCCTCATACAGGGGCCTGCTTACTTAGGCTCTAACTGCCAACAGCGCAGGAGACAGATTCCCTCCACATACAGGGATCCAAAAGGCAAAGGATCATGTGTGTCGATTCTGGCTGTTCCCATATTTCCACATCAGCACCCCGCCCCCAACCTCGGCAAGAGGAGAATGGAGAGTGGCTGCTGGGAGCATTCCAGAAATAACCCCACCAGCGACAAACACTGATTTCAGGGCGAACAGACTCAGCCAAGCCGCTATACAGCGTGAGGCAGGGCTGCCAGCTCGTTCTATCAAACTAGATAAACAGAAAACAACCGCAAACGCTGGAAATCTGAAATGGACCCACAATGCTGGAACGATCCAAGAGGGAGTGAAGACGGATGTAGTGTCTCAGTTCACAGCTGGCGACAGGTCGGCCAATGCCTTCTCTTCAGGACTGCTCTCTTGACAGAATCGCACACTCATGTGGCTCGGTTATTGACAGAAGTTAGCACACAAGGCCAACTCTACAGCCCAAGCTCCCTTTAACACAGTGACATTGAACATTCTGTCCCCTTTAACACTCACATTGACTCTGACTGAATGTCTAGATACAATGGATAAGAGTGCCTAATAAAATAACAATTCGAAAGTCTACATTTAGGCCCAAGCAGCACTCTGGTTAAAATACTACACAACGTTTTAGCCAAACAGTGACTCAACAGATGAAGAATCTGAAGCAGAGATGAGATAGTGAGACAGGAAGGCCTCAGGGCTAGTCACTCGACATTTCATACCAGGATATAACTGGAATCACAGAAGTTCATGCCCATGAGTGATGGAAAGGTTTTTAATTAAATTAAGTCATTACATGCAGAGTGATCCCTGAAGAGTTGTTTCTCCAGAAAAATATGGTGGAAAGTTGTTGATGATTTTTCCAAGTTGGCAGCTGTAAGAGGGTGGGTTTGAGCCAGTGAGATCATTCAGTGCTAGAAATACTGAGCATCCAATCTCCTGCCCTCGAGAGTGTTCATCTCCATCTGTAACTATTCCGTGGAGTCCTCGCGTTACACTCGACATCTAGCGCCTTTGGTCAGTGTTCTGTCTCCTTACATTGTTTTCCCAACTCAGGCTGATATTTCTGACCTGCCTGATCAGTATAAACTGTGCCTCCTAACTGGGTCTCACCTTCAAATTCTGATTTCCCCCCATGACTGGATAAAGCTGCCCCCAATGCGCAGCTCGTGAAAGCAAACTGCTTCACTTAGGTCATAAGATGGGCTACAGCAGCCACTCCTCCCAACACTACTCTAGAACCCCGTGCGCTCCACTGTGTCTAATACTACTCTAGAACCCTGTGCTCTCCACTATGTCTGATCCTACTCTAGAACCCTGCGCTCTCCACTCGGTCTAATCCTACTCTAGAACCCTGTGCTCGCCACTCTGTCTAATACTACTATAGATCCCTGTGCTCTCCACTATGTCTAATCCTACTCTAGAACCCTGTGCTCTCCACTATGTCTAATCCTACTATAGATCCCTGTGTTCTCCACTATAGATCCCTGTGCTCTCCACTATGTCTAATCCTACTCTAGAACCCTGTGCTCTCCACTATGTCTAATCCTACTCTAGATCCCTGTGCTCTCCACTATGTCTAATACTACTATAGATCCCTGTGCTCTCCACTATGTCTAATCCTACTATAGATCCCTGTGCTCTCCACTATGTCTAATACTACTCTAGAACCCTGTGCTCTCCACTCTGTCTAATACTACTATAGATCCCTGTGCTCTCCACTATGTCTAATCCTACTCTAGAACCCTGTGCTCCCCACTATGTCTAATCCTACTCTAGAACCCTGTGCTCTCCACTATGTCTAATCCTACTATAGATCCCTGTGTTCTCCACTATAGATCCCTGTGCTCTCCACTATGTCTAATCCTACTCTAGAACCCTGTGCTCTCCACTATGTCTAATCCTACTATAGATCCCTGTGCTCTCCACTATGTCTAATCCTACTATAGATCCCTGTGCTCTCCACTAAGTCTAATCCTACTATAGATCCCTGTGCTCTCCACTATGTCTAATCCTACTATAGAACCCTGTGCTCTCCACTACGTCTAATCCTACTCTAGAACCATGTGCTCTCCACTATGTCTAATCCTACTATAGAACCCTGTGCTCTCCACTATGTCTAATCCTACTATAGATCCCTGTGCTCTCCACTACGTCTAATCCTACTCTAGAACCATGTGCTCTCCACTACGTCTAATCCTACTCTAGAGCCATGTGCTCTCCACTATGTCTAATCCTACTATAGATCCCTGTGCTCTCCACTACGTCTAATTCTACTCTAGAACCATGTGCTCTCCACTATGTCTAATCCTACTCTAGAACCCTGTGCTCTCCACTAT